>NW_028079014.1:825663-845474 GCF_014824575.4 Sturnira hondurensis
CAGGAGCCACAGCCCCCCTTGCAGCCCCCACAGGAGCCGCATCCCCCACAGGAGCCACAGCCCCCGCAGCCCCCCTTGCAGCCCCCACAGGAGCCACAGCCACTCTGGCAGCAGCTGGAGCAGGAGCAGGCGGGCACACAGCAGCAGACGGGCTTGCAGCAGCAGACGGGCTTACAGCAGCAGACGGGCACACAGCAGCTGGGGCCGCAGCCCCCGCAGCCAGAGCCACAGCCCCCGGCACAGCCACAGCAGCTCATGGTTCTCTTGGGTGTGGGTGGGGTTGGTAGAGGTGCAGGTGCAGAGGGAGTTGGTCAGGTTGAAGACCCCCTTCGCCTGGGCCCCTTTATACACCTGTTCGGTCATGTGAGATGGTGTATTTAGGGTCACTTCCTGTTTGGGTTTCTGTTGTCGTTGTTTTCCGGGCGCCTTCTGCATTCCCTTGACCTGTCTCTTTCCCTGGAGTTCTCTCCTCCGCATTTCCTGTGTCTGCTCAACCCTCACCCGCATGGCCCCCTTTGCGTGGAGGAGAAGGGAGCAGAGACTTGAATCCATGGCCCCATGTGCTCTTGAGCACAGTCCCCTCAGGAGCTTCTTCTCGTCTTTGGAGGAGCCGGGTGCTGTCTTCACTGTCCAGGGGCCGTGCCTGTTGCTGCTGTTGGGTGTCCGCCTGCTGGTCTGCAGGTTTCTTCCCTGGAAGACTCCTCAGGGGACCCTGCGTGTGGACTGAGGCCCCCGGGTCGTGTGCTCATCCCAGGACTGGGTGTGTGCCCCGCCCAGTGCCTGCCCATCCTCACATGGTCATTGATGGGGCCCTCGCAGGCCAGGCCTGTCCACTTGGCTTGTCTCCCAGCAGGCAGTGCGGATGGACAGCACTCAGGATGTCCCGTGGGGTGGGGTGCAGGTTCCAAGTGCCCTGGCTCGGTAGGTATGTTCCTCCTTCTGCCACATGGTGTCGCCTGTGAGTCCGCCAGTGCCCGTGTAAACACCTGTGCAAAACAAACCACCTTGTTTGGGAACCAGGGATTTAGTTCCTCGAACTATAATTCGCTGTGTTAAGCAAGAGAAAGGCTTTGGAGGAACTATAACTCACAGAAACAAAAACAAATAACAAACAAACCAACAACCCAGCTTCACCGGGAAGGAATTAAAGAAGTAAATGAGATGACCCAAATCATCTGGGAGAGCCTGGCAGCTTTGGAAGTCACATGGCGACACCAATTGGAGGGCGCACGTGTGTGTGTGTGTGTGTGTGTGTGTGTGAGAGAGAGAGAGAGAGAGAGACCATGGAGAGCTGGGGGGCCCAGGGCTCCTGTGGGTGCCGAGCAGGGACGCGGTTCTTCCAGCTACGCCCTCCCGCGGATCTCACCTGGAAAGGAGGAGGACTCCAGATGTGGCCCCTGTGGGCTGTGGAGGAGGCAGGCAGGTGGGCGGGGTAATCACAGGGTCCAAGGCAACAGGGAAGTGGCTGCAGGTGGGGACCCGTGGAAGGAAGTGCTGACGTGCAGCCAACAAGCAGCTGGTCCAGGAAGTGTGCACGGAGTGCAGTGGGGACTCGGGGGTCCTGCGGGTATATAAAGGCCCCGGGCCCAGGTGGCCCCACACCTGACCACCTCCCTCTGCACCTGCACCTCCACCAACCCCACCCACACCCAAGAGAACCATGAGCTGCTGTGGCTGTGCCGGGGGCTGTGGCTCTGGCTGCGGGGGCTGCGGCCCCAGCTGCTGTGTGCCCGTCTGCTGCTGTAAGCCCGTCTGCTGCTGCAAGCCCGTCTGCTGCTGTGTGCCCGCCTGCTCCTGCTCCAGCTGCTGCCAGAGTGGCTGTGGCTCCTGTGGGGGCTGCAAGGGGGGCTGCGGGGGCTGTGGCTCCTGTGGGGGATGCGGCTCCTGTGGGGGCTGCAAGGGGGGCTGCGGAGGCTGTGGCTCCTGTGGGGGCTGCAAGGGGGGATGTGGGGGCTGTGGCTCCTGTGGGGGCTGCAAGGGGGGATGTGGGGGCTGTGGCTCCTGTGGGGGCTGCAAGGGGGGATGTGGCTCCTGTGGGGGCTGCGGCTCCTGTGGGGGCTGCAAGGGGGGCTGCGGAGGCTGTGGCTCCTGTGGGGGCTGCGGCCCCAGCTGCTGTGTGCCCGTCTGCTGTAAGCCCGTCTGCTGCTGTAAGCCCGTCTGCTGCTGTGTGCCCGCCTGCTCCTGCTCCAGCTGCTGCAGGGGCGGCTGCGGCTCCAGCTGCTGCGGCCCTATTTGCTGCCAGTGCAAGATCTGAGGTTCTGACCTTGGGCCCTAGGTGGCCTGGGTGGTCACAGGGCCCCAGGGTCCCAGCCCTGAGTCTGGGCTCTGTGCTGTTACTCTCTGACTTGGTCATCCCCATGTTGGACCTTCTGAGACGTACCACCAGGATTCAGAGAACCGTGCATGCCCTGGGGACGCCCCACCGTGGGGATGCTCACCCCCTACCTCCTCTCTTGGCTGCCTCTCCTGCTCCCAACCTCACCTGGCACCCACACCGGCCCCCAGGGGCCGTGGGGCAGCTCCCTCCCTTGAACCCAGAACTGCCCCTGGCTCAGGCTGCCCTGTGTGTCCAGACCTGACCCCGGGCCCTCCAAATAAACTGACTAAAGCAATGGTTCCCCTCACCTGTGTGTTCTGTGCTAGAAATCCCCCATCTCTAGCTTTCTTCTGGAGTTACACCCTGAGGACAAAGAGCAGAAGAAAGCCATACTCATGACCTGGGGGTGCAGCTGAGGTGGGGGGCAGTGGCCCAGCAGGAGGCGGTGGCAGCGAGTGGGGCCATCCTGGGCAAGGGGTGGTGGAGGGTGAGAAGGAGTTTGGGATGCTGAGAGTCCAGCAGCGGCGGGAGAGACCCTGGACACGCCTGCAGCCGGGAAGCTGGCGGGGGAGGCTGGGGACCTGGGGTCTGTCATGAGGGCCACCGGGCATCTCAGAAAGGCCAGCGATGGTCAAACAGCTTCTCCGCATCCTGACTAAGTGACCACAGCCATGTTAGGGGTGCACTGTGCCCCCTGAAGTGCCTGTGCCAGAGTCTCCCAGCACTTCCGGGTCCAGCCTGATTTGAAGCCAGAGCCTTTCCTGAGGCCCAGTGACCGGCGAAGACGAAACGCACTGGAGCGGGGGCCCTTCCCCTGGCTCCCGGGTGGCCGTGTCCTTGTCAGCAGGGAGTTTGGGACACGGGCCCCCCACAGGGTGAATGCCGCCTGGACATGGAAGCAGAGATGGGTGGTGCGTCTGCAAGCCCCGGGGACCCCCGCAGAGCACCGGCAACCCCCAGAGCCGGGGTTGGGGCCTGGGCCAGACTCTCCCTCCTGGCCCTGCCGACACAGGTGACCTCAGACATCGCCCCCTGGGGTGCGAGGACAGCCATGTTCTGTTGTTTACGCTGCCCGGTCTGTGGAGCTTGGCCAGTGGCCCCAGAAACACATGCAGCTGAGTATCGTGCATTTAAAGGGGCTTAATATGGAAATTATTAAGTTTCTACAGTTCTGGAGGCCACGCCTACTGGGAGGGCCCCTGTCCGCCTGCTGGCCCCCAGGGGCCTCTGGTCTCTGAGGTGGTCTCAGTGTCCTGAGCTTCCGCACCTGCTGGGACTGTGGGCCAGGGACTGGCCATCTTGGACAGCACCACCCCAAGATGCCCACAGGCTGGGGACAGCTTTGGGGTGCAGGTCCTGGACATGGGGAATGGACAGGGATAAGCGGCTGCAGAACCGGCCAAGCGCGAAGGGCCGCCAGGGGGCGCTGGTGAGTAAGACTCTGTGGGCAGCGGCCCAGCAGCTCGAAGCCACAGTAATTGCAGCGACCTGCGGCTGAGCTCCCGCCCTGGGGGGTGGGGGGCGGTGGGGGGCGGGGGGTGGCAGCCTGGGCATGAGCGCCCGACAGTTCCGTGGCTGTGGGGGGCTCTACAGTGGGCATGAAGCTTGGTCCTTGGACAAAGAGCAGAGCAGGGCGTTATGGCCACCTGTTCTTACGTTTGCTTTATAGGGTCTGGTGGAGCCTGGGCAAAGGCCCTGAGGGGTGGACGGGGAGGGTCGGAGGCCGTGGGGGATGAAGATGGGCAGGCAGTGGTGCTGGGGTCACTGTCGCCCTGCTCTGTGGGCGTTCTCAGCTGCTCTCAGGGGCACAGGCCCACTCCTGCCATCCCTGACCTTCCCCGACTGGTGGGCTGCCTGCCAGGGTCCCCGTCCTGTGTCCAGTCCTGCAGAGACCCTAGGGCCCTCCTGTGGCGAACCAACCACAGCTGGGTCACTAGCAGCGGCTTGGCCCCAGGGAGGGGGTGTGGGGGGCTCTGGCTGGCTGACTGGTGGGGGGCCTGGGGTTCCCGGAGACGGACCATTCGTGGCAGCAGGAGAGTGGGCAAGTGGGTGTCTCCGTAGGTCTGCTCCAGAGGGGGTCAGTGGTTCATTTTGGGGGCGGGGCTGCTATTTCGTGGGACCTGGGGCCCTCGCTCTGTCTGTGCCAGACAGTTGTGACACAGCATCACTGTCCCTTTTTGCTGTGAGACTGAGCGAGCTGGTCGGCAGGCACATCCCATGGGCTTGCCATGGGCCTGTCCCGAACGGCCGTTGGCTCTTTCTCCTTGTGACCCCCACCCCTGCCCGTCCCCGACCTGCACAGTGGCCCAGGGATGCTCTGGGCGTGGAGCCCAGACAGTGAGCCCGGACGGTGAGCCCAGACAAGACAACATTTCACAAGGTGACTTTGGGAACTTCCCATCACAGTGTATTTGAAATTCATGATTTCAAACATCTTTGTTTCAAGCGAAAGCATTTAAAACACAGCTCATCCCAGGGAGCAGCCCCTGGCAGGAGGCTACCTGTACCGAGACCTCCCTGGGGGGCGGGGCCGGTGGACAAGGGGCCCTTGTTGGATTCCTGAGTGGGGGGGCCAGTGGGGGGGGCAGGAACCGGGGTCTCCCACGCAGAGAAGGCGTATGGTCAGGTCCTAGGCACCACTTCAGTGGGGAGCAGGCAACGTTTTTTGAAGTTTGGTCCAGGAGAATGGAAGCATTACCAACGATTGTCTTTGAGCTTGAGATTTTTTTGGCTGCCTTTAAGACAATATAAGAATGTAGTTAAATTTTCTAATCCCATTTAATGTGGAAGGATGGACATGGGTGTTTGAATGGGCGGGGGTGGGGAGGGACTCGGGCCTCGTCAGCACCCAAGGTCCCTCAGCATCCGTACGGTACCTCAGTCGCATCACGATGGTGTTGTTTGGGGACGGTGACCTTGCCCGCAGCCTCCCAGGCCAGGTTTGAAGGGGACCAGCCTGCCCCCTTGATGGCACGACCAGGGTCGTCCCCAGCCCCTGGCATTTCACCGTGGGCCAGACCTGGAGACGGCGGCCTTATTGACCACCGCAGCCAGGGCGCTGGGGTGGGGGTGGGTGCCTGCCCCTCGGGGAGGGAGGGGGGCGGGGTCCCGGGGTCCCACCCCTGGGTGCCCACAGTGGCTGCTATGGCAGCACCCACCAGCACCCTGCTTCCTGTCTCCCTAGGGAGCTGCAGGCCGTGGGCAGCCCCGAGCTGGGAGGGCCTCTCTCCACACTCCTTCCCTGTCCTTGTCTGTGCCCATTGCCAACCTACGAGCGCCTGCCAGCCCAGGGGGAAGAAGGGGTGAAGTCACACTGCCCCTGGGCTGGAGCCATCTGTCCCCTGGACTGGGGACGTGTCCCCTGGGCTGAGCCCTGTGCCTGCTCCAGGCAGGGTGGGCAGTGATGGGCGAAGCAGTAAGACTCCCCGCCTCCCGGGGTTCCCGGGGACAGGTGAGGGTCGCCCGGCCAAAGGGCCTGGAAGGACCTGGCGCTCAGGGACGGATTTCGCCGATGGGAGGCACAGCTGCAGCAGAGCCCTGGGCGCCGACGGAACGAGAGGGCGTGCCGTCGGGGTGAAGCACGTTTGTTAACGGCCACTCGGGGCCTGAGACGGGCCTGCAGACCGCCATGTGCTCGGTCCCCTGTCCTCGGGGCTGGAGACCAGGGCAGACAGGCGCCTCTGGCCCTCTAACCGACACCGAGTCGTGGAAATCAGCCGCCGGTGTTGCTTGTCTGCCCAGCGGGAGCTCGTAGCCAGGAAACGTGGCCAGTGTCTCGTAGGTAAAGACTCCCAGGGCCGCGGCGGCTCCTGCGTTGGCCCCCGCGGGCTCCAGGGGAGCGGCGGCCCTCAGGAGATCTGGGTGCCTGGCCGAGCCCGAGGGGAAGGGCGTTTCCTGGGCCCGCTCCTGCCCGCTGCCGCCGGACCAAAGGCAGGCGGGGGTGGGGACAGCCCACCTCCCAGGCCCAGGCCCCCTCCGGCCCTGTGCTCTAGTCCCGGGTGACTTTGTACTGCTGGTCCCGGCCCACGTGGGCGTCAGTCAGGGTGCTCCGGGGAAGCAGAACCACGCCTTTTAGGAAATTAGCTCCAGGTCGTGGGGCAAGTACGCAACCCGTAGGGCAGGCGGGCAGGCTCTCTGTGCCGCAGACGTGAGGCCGAATCCCTCCTGGGGGGGGGGCCCTGGCTTTGCTCCTCAGGCTGTCGACTGAGGCCACGAGGCCCACCCAGCCACCCACATGGTGTAGGGCGAGCTGCCTGCCTCGGAGTCCCCCGACTAGTGTGAATCCCACCCGGAAAACACCTTCTGACGACCATCCAGGCCAGCGCTCGACCAAACAGTCAGGCACCACGGCCGAGTTGGCCCCCACAGTCTACCACCAGAACACGGTCTCGAGTGGCCACTGAGTCCCCCACGGTCTCCTTCTCAAAAGCCGAGGTCTGTCTTCACTGTCCCCACGTTGGCATGAGTCACACCGGTCGGGGCTTGATAATCTTTCAAAGTCATTGAGCACGTCCCAGGTCTGTGATCGCTAATACGGAACATGTACACATCCAAGGAACAAAACTGAGCAGGAGACTTTCTAATAAAACTAAGTCATGTCTTTAGGAAATTCACGATTTTGTGTTGGGCCGAATTCCAGCCATCCTGGGCTGCACGCGACCCGCAGGCCACGGGTCGGACACCCCTGTTTTGGGAACTTTAATTGTTTGCTGTTGTGTTCAAGGTGGGTGCTTGGATTTGGCGGAGCGATTAAAACAAACAACAACCAACCACTTCGTCCGGGGTCTGGGTTCTGAAGTTTCTTTCCCGAGAAGATTGGAGGGCTGGCCACCAGGTGGCAGTGCAGCACCAGAAATGGGGGCACCCTTCCTGGGGCAGACCCACGGGGCCTGTGCCCGGACCCCCTGGGAGTGCCCGCCTGTGGGACCGTGGGTCTTCGCCCTGGCCTGAAGTGACAGCTGTGGGGAACTGGGGAAGGGAGTTGGGGGACAGGCTGCTGGGTCCCCCCTGAAGGGTCCAAGTGTCACTGGTTCTGTGTCTGGGGAGACCGAGGAGACTGGGGACCGGGCTCTTCCTGGGGATCCATGGTCCACACCTCGTGTGCAGGACCTGGCAGCCCCGTCCCTGCCCGCCTGACCCAGGCAACACCCCCGCCTGCAGCCACGGGTTCAGGGTGTTTTATGTCCACCTGCCCCTCCTGCTGGGAGGCACAGATGGTCAACAAGTGGCCGTCACCATGCGCTTGACCTCTGAGCACCGGCGGGCTGCACTGGGCGCTGGGTCAGGACCAGCCAGACGGTGGGCGTGGAGGTGGGCAGCTTGGATGGATGGTTCTGGACAGGTTCAGGCACGGGGCTCCCACCTGTGCCGTCAGCAGTATCTGGGCAAGGTGGCCCCAGCGGGAGGGACAGTCCTTCTGCCCGTCTCCCCACTGTGTCTTGAGGCAGGTGTCCTGGAAGCCAAGTGGGGACGTGGGGCCCCTGGGTCACACAGCTGTGACCCGGGCTTCCCTGTCCTCCCCGAAAATCCCATGAGTCGGGTCTTGGGTCTGTTCCCGTGACACCGGGAGGGCAGAAATGCCACAGGAGGAGACGTGGGGACCCCGCCCTGTGCCCGCCACACAGCAGCGCTCCGGCGGGGCCTCGGCGGGCTGCCACTGCCCGGTGTGGTGTGGCCCTCGGCCTCTGGCCCCAAACGGCCAGGTGAGGGTGTTAGCTTCTGAGGACAGCAACCCTTCCTACCCCCACCCCCGCCGCCTTTTCTCCTGTGGGACCTTCCCTGGGGACCGAACTGTTGAGGGGCAGGGACCCAAATCTAGGGAACGGGAGTGGCAGTTGTCCCCAAAGTGAGCCCAGCCGCCTCTGGGTGGCGCCCAGCTGCTGTTCCGCTCTGGCCGGGCTGCTCACTCCCCAGGGCACCAGCTCCGCTCTGGTGTTTGAAAGGGCTGCCCCGCTGCTCTGCAGGGGCGCCCCGTGCCAGCCCCGAGCACCGCTGTCACCCCCCGAGGGTCCCCTTCAGGCCACCTGCCCCAGCGCACCCTCTGTGTCCTCCGGCCCTCTCTCTGTCCCCTCTCTCCCATGGGAGTGCAAGGGAGAGACTCCCAGTGGGCACACCACGAGGAGCAAGGAGCTGGGGCCCCGAGCCTGCGTTTGGAGGAGACGCCCTGACTGTGTCCTCAGTGCCACCAGCCTGTGACATGAGTGAGCAGGTGGCCTATGTGGTGCCCTGCCATGTGACACGAGTGGTGAAGCCAGGACCCCCAGTGCTTGCTCGGACAGACTGACATCCTCGTGGGGCCTATGGGGACCGTGACGGCGCTGGCCACCGAGGGGTGGGGCTGCCCTGGGACAGGGTGCTGTCTGTCATTCTCGACACTTGAGTGGGGGACACTGTGCTGTCAGAACTGGAGGGTCTGAAGCCATGGGAGAGTCGCCTCGGGGCCCTGAAATGGGGCTCCCCGTGGACTCCTCATGGCCGGGCTGGCGAGCGGGGCCTGCGGGGTGGACGGGAACTCCGTGACTCATCGGAGCCCTTGCCCTCTTCCCCCGAGACAAGCCTGAGTGGCCTTGACAATAATCCCTCGTTGGAACCAGAGAGAAACTGCCTGCAGGGGGAAAACAGTGTTTTCCAAAAGGCCACAGGGAGCGTCTTTGTGCAACATGAGACCCCAAAGCAGTGTCCCTAAAACAAGGACTAAATCAGGGGTTCCCCATGTCACGACCGTCATGGGTCACAGTGGGGACAGAGGCTGGGCCCAGGGCGCTGAAGGAGGTGGGGCTGACGGGGATCCTGGGAGGTGGGACATTCAGGGCATGTGTCCTGGGCACACAGGGACCCCGGGCCACCCCACTAAGTTGGGCCCTGCTCCCAGTACTGGGGACAGGTGGCCTGTTCTGCTGTTTGCCTGTCACTTGCCTGCCTGGTGGGGACCTTTCATGGGGCCCCTGAGTTTCCTGACCTGCGAGCACCCCTAGGCTTTTGCTGCCTGTTTATCTTGAGTCTTTCTGTTTTCATCATTTGACCGGAATGGCAAACACCCACCGCCCAGCCAGGCCCCGGTCCTGGCCGGGATGTGTCAGCGCAGAGGCATCTGCGGACAGGGCGCGGCCCGCAGATGGTGTCAGGGTGACAGCAGATGGCCCTGAGCAAAGGGTCGGGAGGATGGGGCCCTGCACCCCAGGCAATTGTGCAACGTGGTTAATGACGGGGAGAGAACACTGTGGAACACAGGGCAGCTGCGGGAGGGTGAGTCACCCGACCCGACACTCCTGCTGTGTCAGGGAGGCCGCACCTGCTCGCACGTCCACCTCGGCGCCGGAATGCGCTGACCCTGCAATCCAGGCCGCAGCGGCCCCTCTGCTCCCATGTGTTCTGGGCCTGCTTCCTGGGGTCAAATGGCCCCGCAGTTGTGGAGGGACTTGACCAGCGAGGGGACAGCGGTCCGGAGGGAGGACAGCAGGCACAGGGAGACCCTTCTGTTGAGCCTAAAGCACCTGGTAGAAGTGACTTGATAAAGACAAAAGCCCTGATGAGAGAAACAGCAAGGAATCAGACCCTGGAAACCCCCCCAGAGCCGGGAGCAGCCACGGGTCTCTGACCCGGGCAGGGCGGGTCCAGGAAGCAAGGCTTCGGGGTGCGGAGGGGGGGGCCTGTGCCCACCGGGAGAGCCCCGGGCTGTCTGCGGGTGAGCTCCTGGCTCGTGGGGGGCAACAGGCGGGGCCACGGCCCCGGACCTCGGGCACAGAGCCTCCCTTCACGGGACCGGTGACAGGGTGGCTGACTCGGGGAACAACCGGGAAGAAACCACACAAAAAAGGTTCAGCCAGGACCACAGTCGCGTCAACTCCATTGAACAGGGACGTGGTGACGGGGGCAGAGAGCCAGGCAAGCGTGTCCCACAGACGTGGCATTCCCCAGAGCCGGCCCCCACACTCGCCTGCCCCTGCATGGGTTCCCACGGCCCCCGGGGCAAGACCCCCTGCCTCAGTCAGACCCGACCTGAGCACAGAATGAAGCACACGAGGCTCCGTGAGGGCAGAGACAGGGAGGCTGTGCGTGCTGGGGACCCCTGTCATTTGCCTGTGCTGAGGGACACGGGGGAGGGACGGGCCCAGGTACAAGAAGAAAGCCTTCTCAGGAGCCACAATGGCAGTCAGGATGGGGAGCAGGGCCAGGTGTCTGAGGCCCGGACCAGGCAGAGGCAGGTCTCAGAGCAGCCGAGACAGGGCCTGCTGGTGGGAGGGATGGGGGCTCTCAGGGTCCCCCTGGGGGAGGGAGACGTGAGCTCCCGCAGTGGAGAAGGTGGGTCACCCTCAGTCCCCGCTGCGGACGTGCAGACAGTCAGGTGCCTGTGAGGCAGCAGGGACAGGACCAGTACGTGCTCGGGGACAGGAGTGTGGCCGGAGGGCCCACTGAACAATGCCTCGCATAGAGACGTCATAGGGAGGGGACAGAGGCAGATGGACACCGAGATAGAGACGGAGACAGACCAGGAAGAGGGCCGGGGGCGGGGGGGAGGGCGGGGAGGGGGGAGGGGGAGGAGAGAAGGCCAGAGGGAGCCCCGGGTCCCCTGGACAGAGAGGCGCCAGGGGGTGGGAGGCGGGGCCCGTCCAGGCCATGGGGGTCCCCTAGAGGTGGAGGGTGGCGGGGGGACCTGTGGACACTGAGGACACGAGCAAGGAGAGTGACCTCCCACTGTGTCACGAAGGGGCTCATGGCCGAGACCGTCTGCTGACAGCCCTGAGACCTACGGGCTGACACGGTTCAGCCTGTCACTGTGTCCTGTCGAGGAGGCGCACCACACACTCAGCGCCGCGCCTCCTCCGCCTGCACCAGGGCTCAGGCGGTTCTGTTCCCCGGGAAGGACTGAGCTCGGCCCAGCTTGTCCAGGCCCAGGCCCAGGCCCCACACAAGGGCTCCTGGTCAGGGTGGCAGGGCCCGACCCCAGCACAGGGGCCTTGGCGCCCTTGCACAGAGCAGCCAGCAGGGGGCGCAGGGACGACACCCGCACAGCCAGCTGCCCCTCAGCAAGGACCAAGGCCTGGAGCCAAGGGCAGCCCTGGCAGCTGGTGCCAGCCCAGCCCCCAGCGGCAGGCAGCTCGGGCCCCGCCGGGGTGCCCAGTAGATGGGGACACTCGGGCGCCTTTGTCCACCCAGGGGCCTGGGTGACCAGTGTCAGATGGGCCTCCGTCGGGAGGTGGGGCTGGGCTGAGCCCACCAGCCTGAGTGTGAGGCTGGGGCAGCCACACCCAGCGGGGCCTGGCCGTCCTCTCCGACAGAGTCGGGGTCCGCCCGCCTCACCCCTGAAGTGGCCTTGCACCCCGAAACCCTCATCGGGGGCCACGCCCCCGGTCCTGGGCACAGCAGCCCCAGGCTCTCCCGTGGCTGAAGGCAGCTTCTCCACTTTGGAGAAGACGGGCTGCTGTGAGGCGAGGGGCCTCCTTTCCCGGCCCGGGGCCAGGGGGTCACGACACACACGTCCCCTCCGGACCCAGCACAGCCGGGCCCCCGCCAGCCTCGCTGCCCCGGGGCTCCCCGTCCCCCGTCCCCAGTCAGGCCAGAGAGCACCCGCAGCCTCCCCACCCCACGTCAGACAGGGACGCCCTGCTGGCTGCAGCGACTCGGAGCAAACCCCAGCGCCGGGAGTTCCAAGCCACCCCTTTGACCTCACAGCCAAACACGTGCAGAGAGTGGGGGGCCGCCCACCAAAGGCAGTGACGAGCTTGGTTACCACACGATTCCACGGGGCTCCGCCATCCCCAGAGCACCCAAGCCACCGTGATGCGGCAACATGCAGTGTGGCCCACGAGTGTGAAGGTGCTGAACCTCACCATTAAAGAGGGAGAGAGGAGAAAGGGGGTGCGCGGGACAGAGGGGCAAGCCTCCCGGGCCACAGCACGCGGCCTGGGGGCCGTGACCAGAGCCCTGTGTGCCGGGTGCAGTGGCTGGGCCGGGACGTGGGAACTCCCGGGGAGCGGCCTGGGAGCGCACCCAGGGCCCCGAGCTGTCCCCGAGCCTTGGCACAGCATTCCTGGGGCCCCCATCTGCACAGGCACGGAGAGGCCGCTCACAGAGGGGCTGCTGGTGACAGGTTCCCATCACTCTTGCAGAGAAGGAGCGGCCTCACTTGGAATGTGAGCGAGCCCCGGCCCCGGGCGCAGGAAGATTGATGTCGTGGGAAACCCAGGGACCGCCTGCACCCTTGGCAGGGGCGCCGCTCCAAGAGCAGCCGGGGGAGGGGTGCGCAGAAAGCACCGCGGGGCCCGTGGGGGGAGCGGGGCACCGGCTCGGAGCCGGGTCCACGTTAGCCGGTGGTCGTCTGCCCTGAACACAGTGGAAGTTTTCAAAGTCTAGCAGTCGAGTCGGGAGAGGGACAGGCTCACGGCAGGCAGAGCCGCAGTTCTCCGAGTCCCTGCTCGGAAGTGCACGCGAGCAGTGTGGGGGGCTGGCTTCAGAGAGGCCCAACACACCACCCGGCCTCCCTGCCCCTGGCCCTTCCCGCCCCAGGACGCTGGCACGAGGCATGCGTCCTTCGGGGCTCCACGGGCTGCTGGAGCGCCTGCCATTCCATCCACTCTCCAGAAAGCAGGAAGGGGCGCAGGGGACAATACAGGGGGCCCGACCAGCTTGCAGCAGGGTCTGGAGTGTGAGACAGTTGCACACAGAGCTGCCACGGGCCCCGGCACCCCCACCGGGAGGGGTCGCCCCCAGATGGGGGGCACAGAGGCGCCCGTGGAGGTGTGGGCGCCCTTGTCCACAGCACCCAGAAGGTGAGAGCGGCCCGAGGGTCCATCCACAGATGGACGGGAGCGCCGAGGGGCTCCCCGACCCCGCGGGACACGATTCAGACCCACAGAGGAAGGACGGTCGGTCTCTGCTAAACCAGCAGGAGCCTCCAGACGCCCAAAGTGGGGAAGGAAGTGGAAGGCGAGGGGGGCTGGCCGGCCCACCAGACTGTTAGACACAGGGAGCCGGTCCTCTCCCTGTGGCTCGAGGGCAGGCGGGCCCGGGCCGTGGGACCAGGCCAGAGCCAGCTGCGTGTCCTGTCTGAGGGAAGGGGAGGGGACAGCGCCCCACACCTTGGGCTGGGGGGAGCCCACTCAGCAGAGAGCAGAGCAGGCTGGGAGGAGGCCTGAGGGCCCCGTGTCTGAGAAGCCAGGGGCCCGGGCGCCATGTGGGTCTGCCTCGGCCTGTGGGCAGAGGGGCTGGATTTCTCCCGGGAAGCTCTGGGCAGCGAGGGCCGAGGCTGGTCCCTGCACACCTGCAGCCCTGAGGGGGCAGCTGCGGCCCAGCAACGGCCAGAGTGCTGGAGGTGGGGGCTGCCTGACCACCAGGCACTGACCCCAGCTGCCTGCTGACCACGGGTCTCTCCCTGAGGCCTTCACCTGGGCCCCAGTCCAGGGGGCTTCTCGGGGTCTCTGGGCAGTCACAGACCCTGGAGCCCACTCCCGGCCCCTGCTTCCAAACACCGCAGAGGTTCGGCATCCCGCCTGCCAGACCGGTTTGGGGCACGGAGAAGGGCGCCTGCCCTGCAGCTAAGGTGGCTCCTTCAGGCTGAAGGCCGCTTGGCCCTCATCCAGCGTCCCCCCGCCCTCCCCTCCACACTGCCAGCCCCGCTCAGGCCCACGAGACCCCGGTGGGGCTGTCCGAGGTGCCCGGGCTCGGGTGGAGTGGCCGAGGGTCCCGGGGACGCGCGGGCGCCCCCCCCAGCCTCGCCGCAGCACGGAAGGGGGTGGGGGACGCGGGGTCCTGTAAACAGGGTGATTTCCCAACGTGCAGCGGATTCCAGCCCGGACATCAGATACAAGTGTGCGTCAGCGCCCGCTCCCCGGGGGCCCGGGGGCCCGGGGTCTGCAGCGCCTGCTCTGGGGCCTGTCAGGGTGACCGCTGACACGTCTCACAGGCAGGCGGGCCTGCTCTCGCATTCCTTCCCCAAATCCCCCAGATCTCTGCGCTTTCAGGTCTTCTCAGAAATGCAAACATTGGGTAACTGAACGACCATGTGAAAGAGGCACAGAATGTTTTCTCAACTGGAAAACGCCAGCTAAGGAAGTCATTCCGAGTGTCCGCCCACCTTGGGCTGAGCCGGCCGCTTATCTCTCTGGGAGGAATGTGCTGAGGCCAGGGCCCGGGCTGGAGGGCCGGGCGGCACCCCCCGGCTGTTTCGGGGAGCCCAGGAGCTCGGCCTCGGGGGAGGGGGCCCGGCACCCCTCACTCTGGGACACAGGGGTTTGGGGACAGGCAGGCCCTGACTCTGCCTGCAGCTGTGTGGCAGCACCAAGGACAGTGGCCTTGAGTGCGGTGGCAGGGATGAGTTGAGCCTGCCTGCCAGCTGGCCGTGTCCCCTCCGCTGTCCCCCCCCTGGGGTGTGGAGCTGGGCCCTGTGAGTGGGGACCTGCTCCTCGTCCAGGAGGCCACCGGGACACTCGTTCCCAGAAAGGGCTCCTGGATTCCTGGGCTTGTTCCCTGTTGGCTGCCCCCCGGCCTCCCTCATGTTCTAAGCCTCGTGCTGGTGATCGGGGCAAACCCTCACGGGCTCTGGCTGCGGGGCTTGGTCGTTCCCTGGACACTCGGCCCGTTTCCCTCGAGGCTGGTTTATATTTCCTGTGGCTTTGTTTGTGAGAGCGTCACCCACCTCTTCTTACGTGGGTTTGCTCACACAAAAGGTAGCTCAGAGAGGATGTCCTTGTGGGAAGCTCATGATGGCTTTGAAAGCAAACTTTTATGAGAAATAGTTATAGATTCCCAGGAAGCTGTAAAAATAGTTCAGAGCTTTCCCACGCCTCCGGCCCCCGACCCGGTCGGCCGGGTGGTCACGGTGGGGCCTGGGCTTTGCTGCAGCGTGGCTGCCCTGGTGGCAGACCTGTGGGCCCTGGGCCCCTTTCCCACGTGGCGAGCACTCGGCTCTGGCTACGCCGCCTTCTCTGGTAGTCCCTTCGTCCTCCCAGAAACTGGCCCGGAAGTGGAACCTCACAGCATGAGACACTGGGGGCCTTTTCTCCCCCCGTGCCGAGCCTGGGTGCCCACTGGGCACACCTCCCCTGGGTCTCCTTCTGGGAGGGGGCGCCCCGAGGTGTGCACACACCACTGCAGCCTGGCCGCTGGCCCGGGAAGGCCATCGCAGTGGTGGGCAGCTGTCCTCCAAGGCACCCGCCCTGCTCGGCGAAGAGCGTGCATTTCCCTGCGTGAGCGCAGGCCCCTCCCGGTGGGGTCAGCCCTCGGGGCTGCCCTTCCAGTGTGGCAGGGGGTGTCTCTGTGCGGCCTGGTTTGCTCTGTGCCCACAGTGGCTGGTCAGGCTGGACATTTTCCAGGTGCTCACTGGCCACCTGCATGTCCTCTGGGACTTGACTCCTCATGTCTCTGCTGTGGGGACTTCGCTGTCCCCTGCCTGTGATGTCCCTGATGTCCCGGACTCATGTGGTTCTCGGGCTCCGTGCACCAGCCTGTGGCAGGTCTTGGCCTTGCCTGGCTGGGCTGCTTGGGGACCACAGACAGTCCTGTCTTGTGGACCTGTCCTGTCTTCCTCATCGATTTAAAAACTGGGCGGGTCACGGTTTCAGTGCTGGGTTTCAGACGCCCCGAAGAAGCTCTCCTGTTTTCTTCTCAATGTGGCACACTGTGTGTTTAAATCTGTGGTCCGATTTCAGGTAAACTTTTCGTCAGTGGGTGTGGGGGTTAGGTCAGGGGTTCCCCCCCAGACCCTGGCTGTTCCAGCCCTGTTTGTGGAAGGGACCAGCCTCCCTCCAGTGACCTGCACTGGCTGTCTCGCCGAGCAGCCCTGTGTGGGGCCTCACGTGGAGTCCCTTCTGCCCCGTCTACCTGTCCCCTCCCCAGCGTCAGGCTCCTGACCACTGTGGTTTGCATGTCTGAACACTGAAGGTCCGGGCCCTCGGCCTTGACTCTGCTTTGCGCTTTCAAGCTCAGCGGGGCTGGCGGCTCCGCTCTCGGGGCCGCCGGCTTCTCCCAACGGTGGTCTCCTGCGCCTGGGCAGGCCTTCTGTCAAATCTAACAGTTTAGGAGAGATTAATGAAAATGTCCGTGATCGACGCCGTTCCCTGCGTTCACACATTCAGACACGGCTCTGACCCTGAGCCCCGAGTCCCGGTGCCCTCGTCCCGGGTGGTTCCGACCCAGGCTGGTCATCTGCACCCTCAGTTTGGACAGCCCTGTGCCGCGGGCTGTGCGTGCTACAAATGTGTGCACTGCAGCTGCAACCCCGCGTTTCCCGGAGACCCTCCCAGGGGTGTCTCTCGGGGAGCGGCGGGCCCTGAGGCCTTTCGGTTGTCACCTTGGGATTGTGGGCACGGCCCCTCGGGCAGCGGCTTGCCCTTTGCTCTTCCTGTTCGGCTGTTGACCACTCCTGAGTTTATTTTCGTGTCTGAGTGAAGAGCTGTTTTGCTCCAGATGGACACGCAAGGGGGGCGCCAGCCTCTGGGCCGTGTCCCCCCTTTTCCTGTTGACTGCACACGCATGTCCGTCCATCCGTCCCGGGTTCTGCTGGGTGTGTCCAGGGCCCCCATTGTCCCCTGGCCCTAATCTGTGGCCGACAGCCTGCTGCTGGTTGAATTAGTGCTCTGCTAACTGCCTGGGAAATCTTGACGTCGCCTTAATATTTTGCTTTCAAAAATTTAATAGCTGCTCTGCACACATGACCTTTGATGCGAATTTCAGAGGGCGCGCGGGTGGGTAAAAATAGCCCCTCGCCGTGCTTTCTTCGGACAGCAGTGACGTCCGTGGGCCCGCCGGTGTGCGACTAAGTGGCACCGGCCTCCCAGCGGGGGGGCCTGGTGTCTTCCTCTGCGTGCTTGAACCCTGTCTTCAGGGAGTGAGCTCAAAAGACGTTTTTTTTTTTTAACTGAATGTTCTTCAGGCATTTTAGTTTTTCTCCCAGGACTCTGCTGGGTGAGTCTGTGGCGTTTCAATGTTGAGTGGGAAAGGCTGTCGGGGGTTATTTCTACGCATCGAGACTCCGGGCTGAGTGGGCTTCGACCTTGTGCCACGCTCCTGTGGGTTCTGGCGGGTCGCCCCCCTTTTGGTGTTCTCACACCCTTCTCATTGCTGCCACACTGTCACCCACGATGGACTCGGGGACCTGGCGGCTGCCGTCTCGTTTCAGCCTCACTTGAAGTTTCCTTTTGGAAGTTAGAGACGGGGCTGGCTAGCTCTTCAAGTGCCCCCTCTGTCTTCGGCAGCTGCCCCGCACGGCCGGGCACCTTTGCAGCCTCTCCCGGTGTGGCCACCACTTCCGCCACGTGTGGGGTCAGGGTCACGTGACCGTGTCGCCTGCCTCCGTCTCCCCGGAATAGTCCCCCCTCGGTGTTGTGCCCCACATGTGGTCAGTGCCATGTGGATTTTTGCTTCCAGAGCTAGTGCCGGGGGTGGGGGCGTCGCATAAACAGAGCCCCCCACAGTGGGCAGAGCCTGCTGAGCCTAGGAGAGGGTGTGCTGAGGACCCCTGCCCCGGCCCCACACTTACAGGGCCCCACTGGGCGGCAGAGGAGGGGCCACGGACACAGCGACGGCAGGGGGACGTCCCCAAACCATTGCGCGGAGTGACAAAGCCAGGCCCCAGAGACCTCCGAACTGTGGGCACATGGAGGGGCAACCCTGGCGGGAAACATTGCTCAGAGGCAGAATGAGGTGGGGGGCGGGGCTCGAGGGGCCTGAGGCTCGCCAGTGTCCCCGGGACCCCTGGGCTTCCCCTGCTCCCAGGAGGAGACCATTTGGCTGTGAGAGAAGGTTACATGGTGAGACTCTCACCGGATGCCCACACACAAGGTCTGATGCCATCGACACCCTTTGGGGGGCTGGGCCCTGGCTCAGCCCCCCACATGTGAGACCGTGTGAGCCACCCAGTCCCTCTGAGCTGCAGCCTCCCCCAGTGTGACCTGGAAGAGGTGACCGGGGGTCGCAGCCTGGCCTCCCAGAGCTGCCCTGGGCTGCCCGGCCCACCACCCGGGTGATGGGGGTTTCTGCTCGCCCCTCACCCGCGCCTTCCCACCCTCCCCCACACCCTGGCCAGGGTGGGACAGGGCCCGCTCAGGGCCAGCAGGGACGTGGCAGCTGCAGAGCAGACACCAGCTTGAACCAGGCTGGGCTTGAGCCTCGGCCACAAGGTCACAGGGCCCCAGGGAGGGGGAGGAAGCGGCCTTGATCCCCGCGGTTCCAGGCAGTGCCTGCTGGCGCCCCCAGCCCCCAGGGAGCTGAAGCCCAGGCTTACGAGCCTTATCAGCAGAGGCCTCCTCGGGCCTGAAATCGCTGTGCTGGCCGAAAATCGTAAACAAGGCCCCTTTGGCCTCCTGGTACTGAGATTCCCAGGAAATAGCTCTCCCACGGCCCCTCCGACCAGCGGCCATGCCTGTCCAGGCGACCCTCCCCGCAAGGTGCCCCTCAGAGCCCTACTCCCTGTGAGTCTCCACCACCCCAGATGTTGGGACCAAACCGGGGGTGGGTTTCACTCCCTTCCTTCCGAGGGACCCATGTGCACCCCATTTCCGACCCTGCGACAGACAGCTCTTGGTCACTGGTGGGCTTTGGGCCTTCCAGGGTCCAGGTGTGTCAGCTGTGGGCGCAGCAGACCGGGGCCGACCCCACAGCGAGGTCCTCACCACGAAACAGCAGATGCCCGGCTCCTGCCTGCGGTCAGCCACCCAGGCCTTGGGAACAAGGGGCCATGTGGGCCAGAGAGGCCACCGCACGGCACTTCCGGGTCGCGTGGACTGACCGGGACACCCTCGGGGGTAGGGCCACGACCCAGTCAACACTGCTCCCTCACCTGAGAGCCACTGGGAGGCAGTGTTACAGGAACACAACTATAGGGACCGACCAGACTTTCTGGGGACCCCAGGACAGCGAGCAGCACCGACACCCGGGGTGCAGGGACCTCTCTCTGGGGGACCCCTCTGACCCAGCCCCACTGACTGGGCCAGTGGCAGCCAGAGGACACTGGGGGGGACACCATCCTGTGTGGGACCCTGAGGCTTCGGTGCTGGGGAGGGTCAGGCCCGTACGGACCCCCGGGGCCCACGGCTGCCGCGGCCACAGGCAGGCCCCAGAAAGCAGGATCCCCGGGTGTGGAGGTGCAAACTTCGCACACTTCCGAAGTGTCACAGAGCATGACTCCTGACTTTATTCAACCACTGAACCTGTGACCTCAGTTCTCCGCCCAGGAGCTGCAAGGAAGAGCGGGACAGACAGGGTTCCACCCGGCCCTGGAGGTCAGGGTGCCCCATGCAGGCGGGGGGACACCAGGCAGAGTGTGGAGGGGCCCAGGGCTCTGAGGCTGCCAGGGTGAGCAGATGCTGGCCTGACAGCTCCACACTGCAGACTCGAGGCCGGGTGCCCAACAGGACCAGGGGCTGAGGGGGAGCGGTGGGGAGAAGGCGCCCCAGAGAGTGGACCTGCACCAGGCCCTGGGAGGGACTGCAGTGCAGGCATAAACCGGCCTCGAGGGAAACGGGCCGAGTGTCCAGGGAACGACCAAGCCCCGCAGCCA
>NW_028079015.1:0-1078 GCF_014824575.4 Sturnira hondurensis
TACACTTATTTTTCCTGCAGTCTTGAGGTTTCCCCCATTTACTTTCCCTATCTAAGTTAATATGGGGATCTTTTCCTCCTCTTGGGACCCATCCTCCCTTGCTGACTAAAGTCTCGAAACCCCAACTTTTGCAGTAAAATTCTCCTTCCCCTTCACAGCCATGGGCTCTCTTTCTCTCCGGTTGTGGGCACCCGTAGGCTCCCGTTCTATTTAATTGTTTATTTAAAAATTCTTCTTCACCCACTGGTATGAGCTTTGGGGAAGCCCCTCCTCCAGCTATCCCAGTGGATACATAAAGGTTTAAAGTCCCTAACCTATCTGAAACTGAGGAAACTTTAAGAGTGTCTCCAAAAATCTTAGAAAAATCAGCTTGTAGGGTTATTGGTCCCACGTCCCAAGTAAAATTTTTAGCAATAGCACTTCTATCTGCTGTTCGAATTAGTACCCATTCTCCTCCTTTTAACCCCATATTTTGACCAAACAGGGAACAAAGAATTAGTAGTCTTAGTTGGCAGAAAAAGTCAACTTCAAGGGTTCCCCTGGTTTTCTTTTGACTTGCCATCTCCGGGGATCCTCCTCAGGGGAGCTGGCTGGTTTCACGTGGGAGAGGTGGATCCAGTAGGGTTTCTCTGCCACTTTAATAGCCTTTGGAGTGCTTAAGAGTACCTGGAATAGTCCATTCCATCTCGGTTCCAGGTTACCCCGCCTGTCATTGAGGATCCACACCCACTGTCCAGGTTCTGGTGGTTCAGATATTCAGGTGCCTTGATCAGCGTCTGATAGAGCTGTCTTCTGAAGGGCTCGCACCTCACTCCGGATGTGCTGTAGTGCCTGTAAGGACTTGAGGAAGTTGTGGTTAGAAACTTCTATCTCTTCTCTAGTTAACCAAGGCACAAGAGGTATTGGTTGGCCAAATGAGATTTCATAAGGGGCCCATTTCTTAAGGTAAGGAGTACACCTTGTTCTAAAAAGGGTGAAACGGAGTAGAGTAGCTCAACCCAGTTTTTGCCGGTCTCTTCCCTTAACTTCATTATGGTTTCTTTTAAAGTCCTGTTCATCCTTTCTACTTGTCCTGAAC
>NW_028079016.1:0-1189 GCF_014824575.4 Sturnira hondurensis
ATACAGTTTTTATTCCTGTAATTGTTCTGTCACTGCCATCATATTTCCATAGAGTTATTAGAACACACTTTAAAAAATACATTTTAGCCACATATATATTTATAATAACTAGGATTAAATATTTGTATAAAAATTCCAACACCATATTCCTATGAAAGTTATTTTGTATGGCTGATTTATCCCCCTGAGTATGGAAGACTTTTTTCATTTCTTTGCATGTCTTTAAAATTTTGGTAAGTCCACATTTTCAATAGTATAGTAGAATACATGTGGATCCTCCTACATGCTTATTAGATTTATATTTTTGTAACTTCAACTATAAATGTTTACTGTAGAATCAACTCTTTTGAAATGT
Organism: Sturnira hondurensis; assembly: GCF_014824575.4. NCBI lineage: Eukaryota > Metazoa > Chordata > Mammalia > Chiroptera > Phyllostomidae > Sturnira > Sturnira hondurensis. The sequence goes on from NW_028079016.1 coordinate 356, forward strand.
GCTTACTCAGTTTTTAGTTTTCAGTTTTAGAATGCTTACTAAATTCTTGTTATAATTTTATTGTTAGGTTCAATTGCAGGGATTCCACTTGGGCCTACAAAGCTTACTTGATAACCAATGATTTTTAAAAAGTTATGCATGTCAAGATTTATTCAAAAAATACCTCAAGTCAGTATGGGTCCACTGTCTGCTACTTGATATACTTGTGTGTGTGTGTGTGTGTGTGTGTGTGTGTTTGTAAGGGAGGACTCATAGTTTTAAAATCAGTTCTCCAATCAACTTTGGTTTATTTTTTTACCAGATTATCTTAGTTTGTTCTACTTGGTGCAAATATCTTTCCAACCAAGCAAGTAGGTGTAGAGAGTTAATATCACCTCTCACACTGAGCTCTCATATTGGGTACCTTCCTGTCTGTAGTTGGCACTTTCCTGGCACAGACCAGAAAAAGGATGGTCTTCTTCACTTTTAACCTACTGAGTTCGGCACTTTGACCTGAAAAAGGAGTGGGCAGTTTAATCACCACTTCCCAAGTAGTCAGACTTCCCCTGTGGTAACACCAGTGATGTTTCAGCATTCCCCAAACAGTAAGAATTGCACTTCTTACTCAGGAACTGAGATGGGACTCGGGGAGCCATGGGAGCAGTCTTAGACATGAAGACTATAACGTTGCTCTATTTTCGCTGGAATCTCTAACTGCTTTCTCCAGTAATAAATGCTCATGTTAGTTTTACTGATCAAATTTCAGAGGTGTAAAATGGCAATATTTGCTGTTCACCTAATCGTGCTAATATATTTTCTCAATGTGTCCAATATATAAAAGTATATTGTAAATTG
>NW_028079017.1:0-778 GCF_014824575.4 Sturnira hondurensis
CACCCAGTGACTGCAAGTTTGCGGGTTCGACTGAAGGTCAGGGCACATGCCTTGGTTGCAGGTCCTGTCCCTCAATTCAGACGGGTATGATGTATGGTCCCAGCATGGATCCCTCTTCTGGGAGCACAGGAAAGCAGTCAATCCATGCTTCTCTTGCATTGATGTTTCTCTCCCTCCCTCTTTCTCACTAAAAAGGCAAAATAAAAATGTACTCATGTGAGGATAAAAAATCACATGGGTTTAATAACACAGAATAGAATTCCCCCACACACTCTGAATGAGAGTTTCTTTGGGTAGGGTGCAAGCACTGGCATTTCTCTTAAAAGCTCCCCTGCTGGTTTCCAAATATAGCCAGATTCAAGAACCACTTAATTATGCAGTCTGTGGCCTCCAGGAACTCCCAGCTGGCTTTAGTGATACTTAATATTTTACGGGTCACCAAACTCAATGAGATCCCCATGCATTGGAATTCATTTCACAGATGCTTTCCAAGGCTCTGTCTTGAAATGGTCTCTTTCTCCAGAGAATTTACGGTCTTTAAAAGCTTTGGATCTTCCCTCAAAAATGCACTGATGCTTTTCACACACTCTCAGGGAAAGAGTGCACATTTATTTGGGTTGTGGCCAACCTTGCACCCATGACCACTTCCTCCAGCTCTGTGATTTTTCCTTGGGCAGTGGGCTCTTCTCATTGCATGCCACTTTCCAGGGATTGTCAGTTGAGGGCTGCCCCCACCCCTGCTCAAAGTGTGGACAATGTGTCCTCTTCTGCTTTGGAT
>NW_028079018.1:0-815 GCF_014824575.4 Sturnira hondurensis
AACTGCGTCCCTGACAGAAAGGTTGCTGAAAGCAGCTCATGTTCACATGTGTGACATGTGTTCACATGTGTGATATCGGGACCTCCTTGGTCTCTGAACATGCACCACGCCAGGGCGTGTCAGACACACAGCCACGGAAATGGGCATCCCCTCGGTGGCGTAGGGGTGGCCTTGTGACCTTAGAGAGGCAGAAGTATGAGCGTTCCTAATGCCTATGAACTTGAGTTCTAAGCCTCTTAACATTTTAAGATCCCTTTTTTTTTTTTACCAATGAAGATAGTTCAGGTGTCTCAAGGAGTCTCTCTGAGCCACTCCCAGGGAGCTTGTGTGGCCGACGGCGAGAGGCCCCTCTCTCCTCGTCTCGCTCTTCCCTGGTGAGGCCTGGAAGCCCCCGTGACAGCTGTTTCAGGGGTGGCATCTCGAAGAGCAGGGTTTGCATCCCCAGAGACCAACAGTCACCACTATTATTAACCCAGTTCCACTCAAGTTCTGAAAAACAGTAAATTCTTCACCTTCTCCCCTGGGCGATGCACTGTAGGTTTAAAAGGTGAGGGAACAAATGTCTCCTTGTATTTTAGAAATCATTCCTAAAGTAACCAGCCGAAAATCAGACAACAGTTCAACACGCAGGTGTTACCCACGGGAACTGGGAAGAACCAGGGAGCTCGACGGCAGTGAAGTGGCGAGTGGAAGAGAGGGAGTCACGTCTTACGCAACCTCCTGTGTCCGTGAAGAATCCTGTTCACGAAGAGTAGTTAATGATGTGGAGGAAAGATTAGCAGTGCTGTGTTAAACCAAAGAAAGGGGCAAGAAGC
>NW_028079019.1:0-598 GCF_014824575.4 Sturnira hondurensis
GAACAATGGCCCCTAGATTATAGCCTGCAATAAAATGGGCCCACCATCCCACGACCACGAGAATCTGAATTCCACTAAGAACCTGAGCAGATTTACGTCAAGAGCCTGCAGAAAGGACAGCAGCTCTGCCAACACTTAGATTTCAGCTTGGCAGTCTCTAAGCCGAACACCTCACTGAGCCATGTATAGCTGGACTTCTGGCCTACAGAACTGCTAGGTAATACATTTGTGTGCTTTTAAGCCTCTAAATTTGTGGTATCAGCCAATGTTACAGCAGCAACAAAAAATTAACAGTTGACTATATTTTATTTTATTTCCCAAGGAAGTAAAAGCTCTAGAGATATTCAGGGGACCTTAGTAGATCTTATACAGGAGCACCAAGGGTGCCTCCTAAAATACCTAGGCTAATTTTTGGCTTGTGTTAGAAATCAAGCCATAAAGAAGAATTTGCTGTTCCAACAGAAGGGAACTCATGGTCCCTGCAAGAACATATTCACATGGAAGAAAATGACAGAGAATGAGCTTTAATTTTTAAAATATAGGCATTTCTTTTTTTATATAATTTTTATTTAATTCTTGTTCACGTACAGGTTTCTGT
>NW_028079020.1:0-552 GCF_014824575.4 Sturnira hondurensis
ACAGCAGTGGCTCACAAAGCACAGCTACTGGCTATCAGGGGTTACTTGCATTAGCATCACCATAAGTGTTTATACACAGAACACACCTTTGATCCATTGTGTCAGAATTTCTAGGTGAATGTAAGAATCTGAACAGCACAGAACCACCCCCCACCAGGTGACTAAGCAACTGCATTAGAGAAACTTTTCATAGCTACCAGTGTAGAGCTAATCAATACAGAACCCTATGAAAACTGGAACTAAACTAAAAGGTGCAAACCAAGGCCCTTTGCTTTTCCTGCATTTAGAATTCTTCTTTCCGGGGGAAGAAGTGGCAGATGACAGGTCCAGCTGCAAAAGTGGCAAGAAGAAGCCCCTGAAGCAGCTCAGGAAGCAGCATCAGGCGGCAGATGAAATAAAGCATTCAAGCAGAAGGGAAAAAGAGGAGCCGAGGAAATTTGAGGAGCTAAAAGCAAAGGCCTCGGGGAAAAGCCCTGGGGCCACAAGTGCAATTAAGTAACGGGGCAAAAGCGAGCTGCTCCTTTTGCCTGAGGCAATGGTGATCCTGGATTC
>NW_028079021.1:0-2353 GCF_014824575.4 Sturnira hondurensis
GGTTTCAAAGGATTTAATGCATTCTTTCTTAGGCCTGATTGCTCCAGGGAACCCACCCTTTCCAGCACCGGGCTGCACCCACCTCCAGCATTGTTTCAGGCTTATGGCATTGTTTCAGGCTTAAGTCAGGCAGGGGCAGTAAGGCAGCCAAGAGATTAAGAGACTTCTTGCAGACAGAATGAGGACTCAGGCTATGTCTAAGCCAAGGGGCGAGGGTCCATCACCTCCTTTTTCTATAGCCCCCCCCCAGTCCTCCCCTGAGGGCCCCTTTGTGGCCATGCCTGTCTTAGGTTGTCCCTCTTTTGAGGAATCTTACCCCTCATTGGCTAACTAGTCATCTGCCCAGGGCCTAGCAGGGTGAAGAGAAAGGGGGCTGAGGTGGTGTCCCTACAAGGAAGATAAGCTTTGTCTCCTAAGTGGCTTATGGTCCCAAGGTCCTTTACTCACCCTTAGCCTCAGGGGGATTACAGCTTCTGAAACCAGATGGGGCAGTTCCCAACAAAGAATCACTGCCTGCCTCAAGTGTAGAATGACAGGAGCAATGCTACAGAGACCTGCATTGGTCACAGGGCCCTGATTGTGAAATGTGAGAGATGCCACCACCCTCGGTCACTTGGTTATTAAGTCTAAGTGTGCACCAGGCTCCAAAGGGCAGAACCGCATGTGACCACTTGCTCCCGGTCAGGATGGGTAGCCGGCTGGACCCCAGGCTCCCAGGGGTCTCTGAGTGTGCCACTTCCACAGGCAGAAGAGCACCAGAGGACTTAAAGGGCAGGCTGAGACAAAAGTGACACGTGTGACTGAACCTGGCCCATCTCAGCAGTCAGGTCGAGTGAGGAGAGTGGGTGACTCTAAGGCTTCAGATTCTTCGAGACCTGGAACACCTGTAACCCACCTACCTCGGGCCACAGATTTGGTCTCTGGCTTTTGCTCTCCTCTCCCAATTCTTCTGGCCATGCTAGAGAAGGAAATAAACGTCCACAGTCTGAACCAAAGCTTGCCCGGCTGCATTTCTGGCCCCCGGGTTAGGGAGGAATATTGTCCTTTGCAAACCACGGGCTTCCCCCACGCCCGCTCCTGCACTGTCCTGCAAATCCCCGTGGGCTCTCAAACCAGCAGAGGGTCCCTGTGTCCCACTGAGGGTGGGGGAGTCGGCGGCGAACCACGGGGCAGTCCACGCTCGGCCAGGGCCTCCCCTCCCTCGCTGTCAAACCGAGTCACAGAAGCACTAGCCCCTGTCCCACGGGCCACCCAAGTCCGAACCCCAACAAAACAAGTAAGGTCTCGCGCCACTACTACCTGTCGGCCTCACAGCGCCGCCCAGCGATGCCACGCGCGGGGCGGAAACCCGAGGCCCACGCTGAAGGAAGGCCCCGCACCGGGACTGCGGCCCTGAGCCACGGGAGCCCGCGGGAGCCAGGGGCCCGCACGCCGCAGCTCGCACTCGCTCCGGCGCCGCGGGCCGCTCTCCTAGGAGGCGCCCGGGGCTCGGGCTGAAGCTACTCCCGCGAACCGCAGCGGGGAGCTGCCGCGACCCCCGCTGGGGATGGGCGCCCTGGTGGCGGGGACACGGGCTTGGGCGCTGGGCAGAGGTCAGGGACCGGCAGACCCTTCCCCCGCTGAGCACGTGCGAGCCCCCGAGACGCGCGGCGCAGGCGCTGGGTCTTCACCTCGCGGTGCGCGCTGGGGGGCCGTTAGGTGCGCGCGCCTGCCCGCAAAGGGCTTCCAGTCGGTAGGGCGCTCGTTGGCGGTGCTGCTGGTGCTTGGTCAGCGCCGAGTGGCGCCCCAAGGACCGCGAACGCAGAGCAGACCCAGGGGGTCCCCTCCTCGGCCACCAACGCTTCTCCCCCAGCCGGTACCAACCCATGCAGCGCGCCGCCCCCCCGGGAAAGGTCGGAGCCAGCCCGGGGCCGTCCCCCGCGGAGAGCGGGACTCCAGGGGGTCTCAGCAGGGGTGTCCGTGCCGGTAGTTGGCTCCCTCAGGTCCAGGAACCCCAGGATCGGGAGGAGCCAATACTGGGGGTTCAGTGGAAGCCCAGCGGCTGCCGAGGAGGGGCCTTCGCCCTCCCCCAGGCCGCCCCCCAACCGGTTCCCGGGTCCTCCTCGGCCCAGGGTGGGTGGGCGCCTCTCCTGCCGCTGCAGCCTCCTCTGTCGGACTAGGCTTTGAGTCCCCCTCAGGCCCGTCCGGCTTGGCCTCGGTCTCCTGAGCCGCCGCAGCACCGTCCCGCAGGGCTGGCCCCAGGGGTCCCTTCCCACCGGGTGCGGAGCCGCCTCTCCCAGCCGCGGTCCACCTCCCTGGGGGCGCTGCAGCCAGTCCGCCCCTGTGTTCAGATGCTAATCCAGGGGTCCCGAGA
>NW_028079022.1:0-1074 GCF_014824575.4 Sturnira hondurensis
GTTTGCACGCGCGCGGAAGTCTCCTGTGTGACACCCAACACGACCAGGCTTTCCCCCAAGATTTCTAACAGGAGCACCGTGGCCACACTTGGGGGTGAGAGGCAGGAATGCCTATCTTCACCATATTCCATTAAAACAGCTCGGGCGCTGGAGAAACGGGATGAATCAGGGAACCTTATTTGGGGAGGGCTTTGTTGACTGCTGAGTCAAGGGAACTTCTGCCCAGGGCGCTCCAGCGGACAGACCTGTGCCCTGACCTTGGCTTTGCAAACTGATCTATATTCCGAGAAGGGCGCTGGGAAGACCCAAGGGGGAGGGGGTGTCTGAGAATGAGGGTGTCAAAAAAGGGCCCAGGCAAGAGGCCCTATAATTTCAGCTGGAGGAATTATAACATCCCTCCTGAGTAGTCTCGACCCCTGTCCCGCTCCCCTTTCTGCTCTGTTGACATTCCTGATTAATGCGGGGTTAGCGGCCCGTGGGTTAGGCAACCCTTAACTCCCTCCCGCCTGCCTCAGACCCGCTGGATGAACAACAAAAACTACAACTCCCAGCAGGTCCTTCAGCCTCGGGTGCGCAGCCGCAGAGCAGAGGCTGCCGGGAGCGTGTTGCCCGGAGGCGTGGCGAGCGCGCCGGGCGGAAGTCGGCGCCCGCTCGGACACGGCCCTGCCTGCAGCGAGGCCCGCGCTGTCTGCGGGCCCCGGAGCCAATCCGCACCGGGTGAGTGACTGCGCCCGTCTGCTGCCGCCTTCCGACCTTGCCGCGTCCCGCGCCCAGCTCCCGCCTCCCACCATGTGACCGATAGGGCCCCAGATCCGCAGATCGGCTCTCCCTGTGACTGCAGTGGGCCACCCGCCTCTGACTCTGAGGACTTGTCCCCTTCTTCCTACTAGTGGCGGACAGCACCCCCCTCTGACTTGAGGACTCCCGCGCCCTCTGACCCTGATGGACTTGTGTGGGACACCTAACCCTGAGGACAGCCCTTTGCCGCCCCCTCTGATTTCAGTACCCCTTCTCCGACCTGCGAGGGGTGGGGGCGCCTCTTGCCCCCTTAGCGTGCCCCCCCTATCCGATGGG
>NW_028079023.1:0-2814 GCF_014824575.4 Sturnira hondurensis
CCATTCTAAATGAAAGCTTTGCTGGGTAGAGCAGTCTTGGCTGTAGGTCTTTAGATTTCATGACTTGGAATACTTCCTTCCAGCTCCTTCTTGCCTGTAAGGTCTCTTTTGAGAAATCCGCTGACAGTGTGATGGGAACTCCTTTGTAGGTGAATGTCCCCTTTTCTCTTGCTGCTTCTAGGCTTCTCTCCTTCATTTGAATCATGGCTAATGCAATTATGATGTGGCTTGGTGTGTTCCTTTTTGGGTCCAACTTCTTTGGGACTCTCTGAGCTTCCTGGATTTCCTGGAAGTCTATGTCCTTTGCCAGACTGGGGAAGTTCTCCTTTATTATTTGTTCAAATTTTTGAAGTTTTGCACTTGTGGCTGTTTCTTTTCCCCTTCTGGTAGCCCTATAATTTGGATGTTGGAACGTTTAAACATGTCCTGGAGGTTCCTAATCCTCTCCTCACTTTTTTTGAATTCTTGTAACTGTACTTTTTCCTGTTTGGCCATTTCTTTCTTCCTTCTGGTCCATCCCATTGATTTGAGTCTCAGTTTCCTTTCCATCACTATTGGCTTCCTGTGCATTTCCCTTCATTTCAATTAGTTTAGCCTTTATATGTTCCTCTAATTTGTGGCTAAAATCAACCAGTTCTGTGAGCATCCTGATGAGTATGCATGTGAGAGTTTCGCTGTCTCCTGGTCACTTAGAGTTATCGGCTCTGGGGCTTTGAGTTCTTCTTGAGCCATATTGGATTGTTCTTGCCTGTTACATATGAGGAGCGGAGCCCTAGGTGTTCATCACGGTGGGGCCACTCAGGTTGCTGGGTTGTGATGCTATATGTGGGGGCGGGGTCAGAGAGGGGCAATGGGGTTTGTTTTGCTCTCTCAGATTTCTGTCCCCTCTGCTGCTTCCTAGAAGCAAATTGGGCCCTTTTGGTGCTGTTTCCTGGGTGTGTGGGCTTCTGCACCCTCCAAGACCTTGTGGGTCTCTCCAATGAACTCCTGGCACCTCAACCCCAAAAGTCTTTCCAATTGGTGCTTTCAGGCTCTAATTCCCGTTGCTGGGGCCCTAGCCTTAGCAGTCTATCTCACTGTTTGCTCCTTCACTTGGTTTATCTGCCCTCAAATGTGTGACCACGGTCAGCTAGCCACCCTACACCCTCACTGGGTCCACCCATTGCCACCCCGTGCCTGGTATCCACCAACCGCCTCTTGGGCTCCTGGGTCAGTCCATCCATCTTTTCTGCCTGACCCTGCTCCGCTGCTGACTCTGCCCCTCTTACCAGTCTGGCTGAATGGTTCATTGTTGTCAGACTTCAGTACAGTTCAATTTTCTGTGTTTTGGTTACTAAAACTTTGTTATCTTTAAACTTGGTTGTGTGAGGAGGGACAGTGTTTCCACCTATGCCTCCATCTTGGCCGGAAGTTCCAATTTCAATTTTTTGAAGTTTGTTGAAACTTGCTTTACAGTACAGTATGATCAGTGAAAAATGTTCCCAGAGAGCCTCTCTACTGCCATCTTGTGTTCATGTTGAGAAAACACATTAGTGCAGATCAGAAGGAAATGTTGGTTACAGTGGATCATCCCTAAATGTTGAATCCAATTTTGCTGCTCATGTTAAGTTTATTTTTTTAAGATTTTATTTATTTATTGTTAGAGAGAGGATTAGGAGAGGGAGAAAGAGAGGGAAAGAAACATTGATGTGTTGATGTGTGTAAGATATACATGGACTGGTTTCCTCTCACACACTTCAAACTGAGAATCTGGCCTGCAACCCAGCCATGTGCCCGGACTGGGAGTCCAACTGTGAGTGTTTGGTTCTGAAGTCCGTGCTTAGTCTGCTGATCCACACCAGCCAGGGCTCATGTGAAGTTTTTTGTATCTCTACAGGGTTTTGGGGGGGCGGTTATGGGAAACAAGGGTGTAGGTTTGATTCCTGGTCAAGGCACATGGAAGACTCAAGCAATGCCTCTGACTGGGGTGGCTCAGTGGGCTGGGCATCTGCCTGCCAACCAAAAGGTCACCAGTTCCATTCCCAGTCAGAGCACATGCCTGGGTTTGAGGCAGCAGACAGTCAGGAGGAAACTCTGGAGGTGCTCCAGGGCTAAGAGAAAGGACCTTGATACAGGACAGAGACCCTATACTAAGACCAGTTGTTTCTGCTTTCTGGAAAAGTTCTGAATCATGGTGAATCATAATTCAGTACCTGCACCTGCACAGAAGATGCTACATGACCCCTGCTTCATTATAATAGCATTATAATAAATCAGCATTGGGCAACCCCTTCCATGGTAGTCAGTCAAGGAAGATCATAGAAGACCACATGCTCTGTAGCTTTAAATTAATATAACGACTTGTACATGGGCAATAAACCCCTGCCAAAACTAGCCAAGAAATATGGCCCTGTAGGTATAGAATCCCTCCAGCCCCTGAGATAAATCTCTGCTTAGAGTCATCCTGCTCCCATGTTCTGTGGAGTGTACTACTGCTTAATAAAGCTGCTCTGTCTATCCGCTATAAACTCTCTGTGTTCTATTCAATTCTTTGTTTGAGATCATCAAGAACCTGCCTACCTGTGCCCAGCCATGACAGGTTGTGTGCCAGGTTGACAGTTGGGAGCATGTGAGAGGCAAATGAAAAATTTCCAAATGAAAAATAAATCAATAAATTAAAAAAACTAAACAAAACACAATTTCTATGTGGATCTGTATGTATTAATGGACCCTGTATTCTTTTCCATCAGTCTGTCTATTCACAGGGCATTAATCCAGTTGTAAGTTGTACTTACTGTAGCTTCATAATACAATACACCTTTTAATTCTTCCTTA
>NW_028079024.1:0-1070 GCF_014824575.4 Sturnira hondurensis
TGTGGGGCTTGACACCAGGTTCCCTCTCTCTCACAGCACCTCAATTTTGAGTACAAAGATTACATTCCAGTTATGGAGCCACTGACCTGTTTCAGTGCACAGAAGCCTGTCCTCCCAGAGCTACATTTTCAGAGGGTGGTACATCCCTCTCAGACCTAACCTGATGGTCTTCAGAGGTGTGGGGGCAAATTCTTGGTTGAGCACCTAAACTCCTGTTCAAGGACATGGGTCCACAGGAGCCATCTTGACAAGGATTAAGCATTACTGCCACTTTAGCAAAGCTTTCTGTAGTAGGGTGGAGCTGGCCTGTCACTGCACTTTGGAAATAGTTTCAGGTTACAATGATGTAAATCATAGATAAATTTTATTTCCTCCCTTAATTCAATGACAGATAGGGTCTGTTCCAGATAGGGTAAATGGACCTGCCAGTCCCCCCAAATTTCTAAAATCAAAATATTGAATCTCCAGATCTATACTCTCTTCACGTTAAACATTTTTTATTGAATACCACAAAGTTCCTTAATCTGATCACTGCTTCAACATGCAATAGACAAAAGCATACCACCCTGACAAATTCTGTGCTCCCTTATATCTCCATCTTGATTTCTTATTCTTACTGATCCCCAGGCCACATTTCACTCCTTCCTGACAGTCACTATTATGGTGACCTATGCCTCATCCAGCCAGTTTTTCCCGGATATGTCTAGTCGACCCAGACCACATTCCTCTTCATGAAGTAACATTGACAGCTATGAGGATCCCTATACATTAGGAGGATGTACAGGTATTTCTGACCTGGTTAGAAGGACACAAGAAGAGGGCTTATGAGAGTGTTTATGAGGTCTACAGTGGTGTCCAGTAATGTCTGAGGCTTCACATTCACTCACCACTTACTCACTAACTCACCCAGAGCAACTTCTGCTTCTGTAAGCTTCCTTCACGGTAAATGCCCTACACAAGTGTACCACTACTTATCTTTTATACCATATTTTTACTGTAGCTTTTCTATGATGATATGTGTTTTGATAACATAAATGTATATTGTATTAAGTTGCCTATAGTATTCAGTA
>NW_028079025.1:0-611 GCF_014824575.4 Sturnira hondurensis
GAGGAGAGCGGATCACCATTTGGGGTGGAGGGCAACGGGACGATGGGACTCTGTTCACAAGCCACCAGCCGTCCTCTAGAGCAAAACTTGGGCTTCTTCTCCCCCTGGTTTATTCTGGAACCCCTTGCTGCAGGAGACAAGACGCGTTTGGAGACCACACCGTCCTGAGCTCTCGGAATCAGACATACTTCAGGTCACCTGTTTTCTAGTTATAATACTTTAAAGGTCCCTGGGCTGGGCTGCAGCCACAACAGTTACTAACACCTTCAGAGCGCTCCGTGCCAGGGGCTGTGCGGGGCCCCCTACACGCACCGCATTTATTCTCCCTCCTGCTCTGTCTTGGCAGATGTTAGCGTCTCCCCGATTGCACGGGCGGGGGGGGGGGCAGGTCGAGGCTCAGAGAGGGCGTGTGCCTTCCTGCAGCTCACACAGCTGCTCGGCGGCAAAGCCAGTCTAGGGCTACAGTCTCGTCTGACAGGCCAGACCTTAGCCTCGCTACTTTACGGACTGTAATGGACTTGTGACTCTGGGGAGATCTGTCCCCTCTCAGGTGCTTGTTGTCCTCAGCCAAAAAGCGAGGCAGCTGGATGAGCTCTCTCAGGGCCCTCATT
>NW_028079026.1:0-1032 GCF_014824575.4 Sturnira hondurensis
CCCCCCCCCGGGCCACCTGTGGCAGTGCCCCCACCCTCGGAGCTGACTCGGCCCCGCTGTGAGGATGGCTCACTTTCCCCTTCCGTCTCCTGCTGTGTGCGCACCCCCATGCCTCTTGGAGCCCTGCTCCGTCCTGGGGGACAGGCGGGCGGCTGCAGTGGAAACATGTCTGGGGACGGTGCATCACGCTGTCATCCCGAGTGTCCACCAGCAAGGCAGGGGTTCTTCCCTGAGCACTTGCGGGGTGCTGGCAGGCGTGGGGCATCTGAGAGAGGAGACAGGAGGAAGCACCGCTGTGGACAGATGGTGGGGCGCGGCAAGAGGTGGGGCTGCCCTCTGAGAAACCACCACCAGTGAGCGCAGGGGCTCGGACACGGGTAGGAGCAGGCCCTGCAGCTAGCTTGCAGAAGGGGCTTCGCCGAGGATGTGGTGCTGAGAAGGACCCTGAGGTGGGGGTCTCGCAGGAGTGGGGGGAGCAGAGGTGTTTCCCAGGCTGGGTATAGCAGTGCAGACGGAGGGGTGAGTTTAGGGTAAAAAACACAAAATGTTTTATCTTAATTGTCTTCAGTTTTTTTAATATGCTGGCTTAATGCATGCATTTCTTTTCCAGTATAAACTGGAGTTTTCACAAGTAAATTTGCTGGGGAGTTCTGGGTAGCTGAGGCAGTGCGACCCGCGCACACCTGCAATGCCCATGACACCCCTAAGTGACGGAGACAGGAACGGGGAAGACAAGTGACACTGTGCAAAGCCAGCGGCCCCGGCATGACAAGAAGCCAGGGTGAGCAAATAGTGAAGCGCCTGTCATGGGGAAAACTACTTAGCAGACGCAGGGAGTGGCGGATGCCCCTGCTCCGTGGGTCCCTGCCAAGGGGACTGGGGGGGGGGGCGGCTATGACACTGGGAAGTGAGTCACCTCAGCCCGAAAACACTCAGTTTCCCGCAAGATCAAAGAACTTGCTGCGGAGGAGAAACTGGAAACCGTGCCTGTGCGGCGATGAAGCGCTCCCGAAAGGCGACGCTCTGGGAGGA
>NW_028079027.1:0-568 GCF_014824575.4 Sturnira hondurensis
TTCTTAGTTCATTCACTGCTTGGCCAAGGGAATTATTTTGAGTGCAGTGTTAGAGACAATTTTCGGTGCATTTTCCTTCCACCATCATGCTGTTGATAGGTAACATTGTAACTAACATCATGCTGTTGATGGGTAACATTGTAACTAACATCATGCTGTTGATAGGTAACATTGTAACTAACATCATGCTGTTGATGGGTAACATTGTAACTAACATCATGCTGTTGATGGGTAACATTGTAACTAACATCATGCTGTTGATTGGTAACATTGTAACTAACACCATGCTGTTGATGGGTAACATTGTAACTAATATCATGCTGTTGATGGGTAACATTGTAACTAACATCATGCTGTTGATTGATTGGTAACATTGTAACTAACATCATGCTATTGATTGGTAATATTGTGATTAACCGGCAACAGTGCACTTGCAGGCACCGAGCAAAGGGCTTTCACACATCCCCTCATTTGATCATTTCAGAAACAGTAAGAGGTGGGTGCTGTTATGTTCCCATTTCATCTGAGAGGAAACTGAGGTTCAGAAGTTACCAAAGATTCATATGTG
>NW_028079028.1:0-838 GCF_014824575.4 Sturnira hondurensis
AAAGTGTGTGCTGCATTTTGACAAAGTGTGCAATGGCATTTGACAAAATGCCATTTCTGTGTCGGTTGAGATGACCATGTGGCTCCCCCACTCCTGCTTTATTCTATTCATGTGATTTATCACACTGATTAATTTTCTTACATCAAATCACCTTTGCAATCCTGAGATAAAATTTCTCTTGACCATGATACATAATCTTAATATGCTATTGGATTAGTTTTTTAGTATTTTGTTAAGAATATTTGCACCTGTATTCATAAGGGTTATTGCTTGCAATTTTTTTTCTTGTGATGTCTTCATCTGGCTTTGGCACGAGGTTAAATGCTGGCTTCATAGAATGAGTTAGGAAGTGTTGCCTCCTCCTTTAATTTTTGGGAAATGTTTGAGAAAGATTGGTGTTAATTCTTTAAATGTTTGGTAAAATTCACTAGTGAAGCAGTCTGATCTTGGACTTTTCATTGTTGGGAAGTCTTTTATTACTGCTTCAATCTCTTTACTTATTATAGGTGTATTAAGGTTTTTTTATTTTTCCTTGAATTAGTTTAGGTAATTTGTGCATTCCCAGGAATATGTGTGTTTCATTTGGTGGTCTAATTTGTTGGTTTACCATTGTTCACAGCATTCTCTTTTTATTCCTAATGATTGGTAGTAATGTCCTCACTTTCATTTCTGGCTTTAGATGTTTGTGTCTTCTCTTTTTCGGAATATCATTAATGTTTACTTCTCCCTCTCCCTCTGCATTCCCCTTTCCTTCCTCAGTTTGTCATTCCTTTCTTCCTTCCCTCCTTCCTTCTTTCTGTCTCTTCCTTCCTATTCCTCCCCTCCCCTCCCCTTTCAT
>NW_028079029.1:0-1627 GCF_014824575.4 Sturnira hondurensis
AGTTTACAAATTAAGTCTCAGTAGATACAAAATGATAAATTCTAAACAAAGTATATTTTTCAACCATAATACAATAAAGTTAAATATTAATGAGTAAAACAGAAAAAAATTGTTGGAATTTAACAACACATTCTTAAATAGCTATAGGATTTAAAAAGAAATAACAGTGAAAAGTAGAAAATATTTAGAGAAAAATAAAGATAAAAACTTATGGGGCACAGGAAAAGCAGCTTGTGATAATGGGTAAATATATAGCTATAAATACTTCTGTTAAAAGATGTTGACTCCACAACCTAACTTTAGAAATTACTAAGCTAGAAAAAGAAGACCAAATTAAATTCAATTCTACCAATGGAAACAAATAATGAAGCTTACGACAGAAGTAAGTGAAATAAGAGCTTAAAATACAATAAAGAAAATATCAATAAAACCAAAAGTTAGCTTTCTTGAAAATATTTAAATAATTGAGAAATCTATAGCTAAATTTTTGCAAAACAGAGAATAGTAAATCCAAAATAAAAGTAGGGACATCATTACTAATTATACAGAAATACAAAAGATAAGAGAATACTATAAACAACTGTGCACCAAAAAATTGAATAACCTGGATCAAATGGTCAAATTCTTAGACAAAACTAAAAAACAAAAGTAAACAAGACAAAAGTAAACAAAGTAACTCACATAGAAATGGAAAATCAGAATAAACCTTTAAATACTAAGGAGATTAAATTAGTAATTGAAAATATCATGGGGAAAAAAATCCCTGAACCTGATGGAATTTATTGTTAATTCCAACTAACCTTCTTAAGTACTAACAACAATCATTCTCAAACTTTCAAGAAATTATAGAAGAGAAAATACTTCCCAATTCTCTGAGGCCAGCATTACCCTAACATCAAAACCAAGTAAAACATTACAAAGAAAGAAAACCACAGACCAACAGCCTTTAGAAATTCTAACGCAAAAGTTTCCAAAAAACACAAGCACACTGTATTTGACAACATGTGGAAAAGATGAAACATCACTCCAAGTTTATACTTATTCTGAATTAAAAGATGATTATAAATACAAAAATTAAGCCAACACAATAAATTTAAAAAAAAACTACAACACATGATCACTGAAGAAAGCATTTGATAAAATTCAACACTTTTCATAGTAAAAATCCACAATAAACAAGAAATAGAAACTAACTAAACATAATAAATTTCATGTTTATGAACAGAGTTCTAACTATGGGTAGTGAGTATTGTAGCACAAAATGTGAGTTTATTTAATGCTACTAAACTATATACTGAAATATAGTTAAGATGTTAAATTTTATGTTATATCTATTTTTCATAATGAAAAAGGTAAATAAAGGTTTTAATTTTGTGCAATTGGAAAAAACATAATTTAAATATTTTAAGATAATATTTAATGTATGGCATTGCATATTTAGGAAGAGTTTAATTGCTCCAATATTTTATGTGTAGGTATCATATTTTCTGTATCTATGTGGGAATCACTTATCTTATCCTGCATTGAGCATTTTGGTGTTCATCTCAACCAGAATAAACAAGGTTATGCTGCAATAAAATATAATCCTATATCTATGTGACTATGACAACTAAAGTTAATTTATATT
>NW_028079030.1:0-701 GCF_014824575.4 Sturnira hondurensis
TATTTCTGTCTTCCCCTCAGGACCCAACGCTTCCTTGCTCTTTCCCTTCAAGATGTAACCTGAATCCTGTCCCGTCCTGCCCACAATCAAATTTCCCTTCTCTGAATTTCTGTAACCGAGCTGGCGCCTATTACGCCAACCTGTCCTGCTGTTTCTCACTCAGATCAATTTCCTTGCTCCCACATTAAACCATGCACTCCCGGAGGGCACGGCAGCGTTTGCTTTGTTTCTTTCTCCCCCATCACAGAGCTATTTTGCCAAATCCTGGAGACCTAATCGTGAGCCTGCAGCAGGCTACCTGGCTTTTCATCAGTACTTGCTTTCTCTTGCCTCCAGAAACACAGCCCAACTGCACGATCCAGATCCAGTCTCCTCTGCAGGGAAGTACCGCCCTGTGACAGGCAGGCAGCTCCTAGGCTTGTCTTTATGCCTCCCTTATGCATCCTTCCCAACCTACCCCCATCCCTGACTGACCCCGCACAGGTGAGTCCTTAGCGCCTGGACGGAGGAAGGGGCTTCAGTCCCGACAGCTGCACTGGAGCCAGGGACGGCTGCGTGCCACGGCCTCGTGTTTGCGGGTCTACCTGTGCCAGCAGCCAGGCTACCGCACCAAGTGATCCCCGCTGAGAGGGCATGAGCCGCAATGACTCTCAGGCCTCGGTGGGGCTCTGGGCCGGAGGGGGCTCTGCTCTTAGCTTTCC
>NW_028079031.1:0-709 GCF_014824575.4 Sturnira hondurensis
GTTGGAGATTTTAATACCCGACATTCATCATCCAAACAAAAACTAAGTCAATAAACAAACATCTGCTTCAAATGACATGTTAGTCCATATGTACTTAGCAGATGTATACAGAACACTTCATCAGAAAGTCACAAAAGATTGGAAAATGGCGGCGAAGTAGGACGGAGCGACACCAGTTCTCGTACCCCTGGGAGAAAATCCTGGCGGATTTACTGAAGAACAGTGCATTCAATTCCCCAATGAACAATTCCTCAGCATTTCTGAAAATAATAGACTGGAGATAGTGACGAACCAGACAGCTCCAGGTTGTTGGGGTCTCAGGAACGTGAGTAAGGACGGCGGCAGCCACTGGCCGGCACGTAAAGACCTCGGAGCCACAGCTGCTGCAGCGGTCGGGGCCCAGAGGCTTCCACCTGTGCCCAGTCAAAAGCAACAGCGGCAGACCAGCAGCCATTGGCCTGCGCATAAAGACCTCAGAGCTGCTGCTGCCGCAGCTTCCAGGGCCCAGAGGCTTCTGTCTACGGCCAGCGTCCGGGCATCTGGCACAGAGGATTGATTGGGAGCCCAGGACCCCTGATAACACACACACAAAGAAAGGAGTAGGTGGAAGCAGAGAACATCAAGATACCTGCAGGAGACTGCACCACTGAATTTCATAGGTATTCTACCACAGAAGTTCACACCATAAACCTAGGGAGTCAGAACAGAT
>NW_028079032.1:0-510 GCF_014824575.4 Sturnira hondurensis
TCAATGTATGGTTGCCTCTGGTGTGTCCCCCCTCAGGAACTGGCCTGCAACCCAGGCATGTGCCCTGACTGGGAATCGAACCTCGATCATCTGGTTCGCAGGCCCGTGCTCAATCCACTGAGCTACACCATCCAGGGCCCAAGGGGCCTTTTCTAAAGTCATCTTGGCCCTGCACCTCGTGACAGGCACTGAGGTGGCTGTGAAAATCATCAATAAGCGTGGCTTTTCTAAACTTTCTCAAGAAGTTACTATTCTCAAGAGCTTAAGTCATCTCAACATCATCAAGTTGTTTCAGGTGATTGACACCCAGGACTAGACTTTTCTTGTTATGGAAAATGTGAGCGGTGGCCACTTACACAACTATCTGTGGAAAAAGGGCCCCATGGTGGAGGAGGACGCCTGAGCCAAGTTTAGACAAATAGTGTCGGCCCTGGAGTACTGCCTTCAGGAAGAAATCACCCATCGGGACCTGAAGCTAGGGAACATCCTCCTGGCTGGAGAAAATAACAT
>NW_028079033.1:0-752 GCF_014824575.4 Sturnira hondurensis
GTGCCTTTTGACCCAGCAATTCCACTGCTAGGAGTATATCCTAAGAACCCTGCAGCACCAATCAAAAGAACCTATGCACCCCAATGTTCATAGCAGCACAATTTACGATAGCCAAGAGTTGGAAGCAACCTAGATGCCCATCAGTCAATGACTGGATAAAAAAACTATGGTACATTTACACAATGGAATTCTATGCAGCAGAAAGGAAGAAGGAGCTCCTACCCTTTGCAACATCATGGATGGAACAGGAAAGCACTATGCTGAGTGAAATAAGCCAGGCGGAGAAAGACAAATACCATATGATATCACCTTTAACAGGATTCTAAACAACAAAACAAACAAGCAAGCAAAATGTAACCAAAGACACTGTAATACAGAACGTGCTGACAGGGTCCAGAGGGGAGAGGGGAGAGAATCACAGGGGAAAAGGGGAAGGACTCACATGAACAAGTATAAAGGACACATGGAGAATAACTAATGTGGGGGGCGGAGATGGGAGGGAGGTGGGGAGCACTGGGTGGTTGGGGCAGGGCTGGGAATACAAGAAAGAAATCTGTACTTGAACAAGAGTTAAATAAAAATTAAAAAAAGAAAAATAAATTTAAAAGATCTCTCTGGCTGCAAGGACAAGACTGGAATGGATGGGACAACAGTGGACAAGAGACCAACCAGGAGGCTGTCCCACTAGTTTATCCAGAGGTATGCAAGGATAGAGCAGACAGCAGTCCCGTAACTATCTAAACCTGTTCATT
>NW_028079034.1:0-684 GCF_014824575.4 Sturnira hondurensis
CTCCAGGGCAATCCTCTGAGCAGCACTCCCCAGGCTCCCAGCCGCTCTGTCCTGGGACATTATCCCTCCATTCCATCACTCACCCAGGACCAGGAGGGAGCGGGGACGGGGGCCATGGGCAGACCTGCAGCCTGCACCGTCCTGGAGGAGGCGGGTGAAGGACAGAGCCTGCAGCCTGCACAGTGGTCAGGAAGTGTGGGGTCAGGGGTTTTCCGGGAGTTGCTACATCAACCTCCTACTGCAAAGGGGAAGCTCTAATGCAGACGGTCCTGAGTGCATGTTGAGCACAATTCCTGTGAGAAACTGAAAGGGACTGGTGCCCTGCCTGGTGCAAGAAGCTGCATTCATGCCCAGAGCCCAGGGGACAGCAGCAGGGCTGAGACTGTGGACAGTACAGGGGTGGGGCTGCAGCAGAGGCCGACAGCTGCGCTCACGGGGGCTGGGCCCCAGTGACTGTGGCCCCAGGTCACAGAGGCTGTCTGTGGTCAGTGCTGGCAGCAGGGCTCAAGCTGCTGACTGCTGGAGTCTCAGCCTTGGAGGCCCTGTTTCCTGTGTCCCCACATTCCTGTCCCTGACCTCAGGTGGCAACAGTGGGGCTGCCTCTAAAGGAAAGAGTGCTTCCTGCATCTTCTTAGGGGCAGGACCAGGGGTGGGCGGGGCCTGTGGAGTGTCTCTCTCCCAGGG
>NW_028079035.1:0-562 GCF_014824575.4 Sturnira hondurensis
AAAAAAAAAAAAAAAAAAAAGTACAACACCGCCTTGCCACTCCGAGAGCAGCCAAGTTCTAATGAGAAAACTCCTGATCATCATGGCGAACTCGGGGGGTGCGGGCAACACAGCTTCACAGCCACTCCTCCCACTGCTACAGACAAACGTGGGGGGTGAGGACTTCCATGAGGGCCTCACCATCATCATCACGTCCATACAGCATCAAATCCACTTCTGAACAGAGAAGTATCTATCCTTGAGTATCTATCTTGTTACTTCTGAATGTACTTTATCTAAGAAAGCAGACTTGTACTGTACCTCGGGGCCACCTCCCCTGCACTTCCAGAATTGGCACAGCTATTCCCAACCTCCACAGCCACACTGTTCCTGGCTGCACCCTCACTGGTCAGTATCACACAGACCCAAAGACCATATTCTCAAACTGAAAGGCAAAAGGGCCCTTTACCCAAGAAGACATTAGCATGGCCCGGCCACTTGGGGATAGAATTCATTTTTCCAATGCTGGCATCCAGTTGCCAGGTAGAGACCATCAGAGAGGAAAGACAAAGGTGTGCAGTAG
>NW_028079036.1:0-738 GCF_014824575.4 Sturnira hondurensis
TCCTGATCTTAGTGGAAAAGCTTTTAGTTTTTGCCCATTGAGTATGATATTGCCTGCAGGTCTTTCATATATGGCCTTTATTATATTGAGAAATGCTCCCTCTATTCCCACTTTGCTCAGTGCCTTTATCATAAATGGGTGTTGAACCTTATCAAAAGCTTTTTCTTAAGCCAGGCAGTGAAAGACAAATACCATATGATCTCACCTTTAACAGGAACCTAAACAACAAAACAAACAAGCAAGCAAAATGTAACCAAAGACACTGAAATACAGAACAGGATATTGGGAAACTGACAGGGTCCAGTGGGGAGAGGGGAGAGAATCACAGGGGAAAAGGGGAAGGACTCACATGAAGAAGTATAAAGGACACATGGGCAATAACTAAGGTGGGGGGCAGAGATGGGAGGGAGGTGGGGAGCACTGGGGGAGGCAAGTCTGGAAATACAAGAAAGAAAAGTGTACTTGAACAAGAGTTATATAAAATTAAAAAAAAGCTTTTTCTGCGTCTATTGATATGATCATGTGGTTTTTGTCCTTGGTTTTGTTTATGTGGTGTATTACATTTACTGATTTTCGAATATTGAATCATCCTTGCATCCCTGGGATGAATCCCCCTTGGTCGTGGTGTATGATCTTTTTGATGTATTGCTGGATGCGATTTGCCAATATTTTATTGAGGATTTTACCATCTATGTTCATCAGCGATATTGGCCTGTAATTTTCTTTCTTTGTTGTGTC
>NW_028079037.1:0-1557 GCF_014824575.4 Sturnira hondurensis
GCCCCTCCTCCACAGGCAGCAAGGCTGGGCAGCCAGGAGGGTTACCCTGCTCGGGTGTATGTCTAAGTCCCTACCCCCTTACAACCTAACAGCTGCACCAAGACAAAGAAATATGGCCCAAATGGGAAAAAAAAAAACAGAGCAAAACCTCAGAAAGAGAACTAAGCAAGGAGGAGATCGCCTACTCATCTGATGGAGAATTTAAAGCCCTAGTGATCAAAATACTCACAGATCTGATTGAGCTTGGTCAAAAAATGAAAGAAAAAAAAAAAAATGAAGGATACCCAAAGTGAAATAGAGCAAAATGTTCAGGGAACCAACAATGACAGGAAGAAAATCACAATTCAAGGCAATGATTTGGAACAAAACAAAGAAAAAAAGCATCCATCCAGAAGAAAAGAAAAAAACAAGAATTCAAAAAAATGAAGAGAGATGTAGAAACCTCTGGGACAGCTTGAAATGTTCCAATATCCAAATTATAAGGGTGCCAGAAGAAAAAGAACAACAGCAAGAAATTGAAAACTTATTTGAACAAATGCTGAAGGAAAAGCTCTGTAATCTGGTGAAGGAAATAGACTTCCAGGAAATCCAGGAAGCCCAGATAGTCCAAAAGAAGTTTGACCAAAAGAGGAACACAACAAGGCACACCATCATTAAGTTACCCAAGATTAAAGATAAAGAAAAAATCTGAAAAGAAGCAAGGGGAAAGGTGACAGTTACCTACAAAGGGGTGCCCATTAGACTATCAGGTGATTTCTCAAAAGAAACCTTGCAGGCAAGAAGGGGCTGGAAAGAAGTATTCCAAGTCATGAAGGGCAAGGACCTGCATCCAAGATTGCTCTATCCAGCAAAGCTTTCATGAAAAATGGAAAGGCAGATAAAGTGCTTCCCAGATAAGGTCAAGTTAAAGGAATTTATCAGCACTGAGCCATTATTATATGAAACATTAAAGGCACTTATCTAAGAAAAAGGAGACAAAAATATGAAAAATAAAATGACAACAAACTCATGACTACCAACAAATGAACCTAAAAGAAAAGAAAAACAATGAAAACAAAAACTAAGCAAACAACCAGAACAGGAACAGAATCAGAGAAATGGAGATCACATGGAGGGATTTCGGTGGGAAGGGAGAAGGGAGGAATGGGGAAAAAGGTACAGGGAAGAGGAATCATAATTAGTAGGCATAAGATACATGGGGACAGATAAAATGGTATAGAAAACAGAGGTCTCAAAGAACTTCTATGTACAACACTTGGACATGGACTAAGGGGGCAGGACATGCTGGAGGGTTGCGGGGGCATGGTGGAGGGGGGACAAAGGGGGGAAAATTGGAAAATCTGTAATAGCATAATCAATAAAAATACTTTTAAAAAAGACAAGGAACAATTTTTTCTCACATAAGAAGAAATCCTGAGGTAGCTGATTCAAGGATTGGTTCCACAGTTTAAGCAGGTCATTACGGGCCCTGGCTTTTTCCATCTTTGTTCTCTGCTTTCCTCTGATGTCAGCATTTTCTCCCACATTGTTAGTATGACTGCCACAGCTCACTGTATC
>NW_028079038.1:0-1998 GCF_014824575.4 Sturnira hondurensis
CTGAGGACTTTCGGCAACAGGTTTACCACCTTCTTTCCTCCCAGCTCCTGTTATCCAGAAGGACGTTAATGTCTATGAGGCTGACCCACCTCTGAAACCATTTCTTCAGCCATGACTCTCTCTGATCCAACTTCCCATTTGGCGGGTGCCTGCCTAAGTACCCTTGCAAGACTGATCTTTATCCTTTGGTTTGTTTACGCATTTACTTTGCAATGCATCGGCCTTCTCCTATGTTCTCTTCTAACCTAGTTTAGACTGAGTATCTCTTTAACACATTCCTGTTGAGGCCCCAAACTCTCTTGTTTATTTTTCCTTCCATTGAAATTGCCTATCAAAATTCCAACCATAAATGGATTCAACCCTCCAACTTCTCTATGGTTGCAGGTAGATTGCTTTTTTGCAGCTAAAAATCCCCCCAATAAATCAGATTGGTAACATTATACATATACAGAGCCAACAAACTGAAATGAACTTTAAAACTGCCTGAACTTCCATCGTGTTTCACTGCTTGGTTCACTTCCATTTCTCTGAAGAAAGTAAGTCCCTTTAATCTTTTTCCAAAGACCTCTATTCTCCATTTGCTCCCTGCTGACATGGACTGCAACCTCACCACCTCCTGCCAGTGGGTTCCAGCCTGCCTAGACCTGCAGTGCTTCTCCCTTTCCTCCTTCTGCTGTGGTGGATGCAGCCCTGCATCCCTGCATCCCTGCACCCCTGCAGCCCTGCAGCCCTGCATCCCTGCATCCCTGCATCCTACTAGAGGCTGTCTCACCACATGTGCTCTGCAGCCTTCTGTTATTACCAATTACCACACACACCAGCTTTCAACGACACTTAAATACGTTCAAGTCTCAGCTTTTAAAAAAATCCCTGAAACAAGCACCCCCTTCTAACTACTTTTATCCCCCTCCTTACCCATAATCTCCCTCTAACATCATGTATGCTCCCTGTTTCCATATTCCCTCACCTGCATTCTGCCCTCAACTGAATCCGATCTGGAGGTTGCACCCAGCACTCCATTAAAACTCTCCTGGCTGAAGTCATGGATGCATGCATTCTTCAGTCCTGATCTTACTTGACCAACTTCTGCAAGTTGATTACATTTTCTTTCTTTATTTTTCTAATACCACATTAAAAAAATTTCCCTTCTTCTATGGACACTTGTCTTCATTATTCAGAAGTTCAACAGATACGGCAGAACATCCACATACATCAAGGACTGTATGATGAGCATATGAACAATGAGCAAGATGACAAAGTCCTTTCACCCAAGTACTTTATATCCTAATGAAGTAAATAATTTTATTTAGTCTTCAAAGAGTTATAGAGAGGGTAGAATCATTAAATGTTGTTACATCTCAAAACATTTCTCACTTTCTTGACCTCCTTTGCTAGCATGTTCTCCTGAGTTTTAAATATTAAAGTTCTTCAGATCTCTGTCCAGTGTCCCCCATTTACTATGCATTCACTCCTTGGTTGATATCTACACACAGAGCTTCTGTTCAGCGTGCCTATGAGCCCTAAATTTATATTTTCAGCCCAAATCTCTTCTGAGCGCACAACTTACATTTTTGTGCTTACCTCGAGCTGCTGGAGGCTCCGCTCTTTTGTCGCCATACCATGTGGATTTCCAAGTCCTGGGCTGGGAAAGAGAAACTGGGAGGTGCAGGAGCTTCTCACCGTGTCCGGCTGCAAGTGCCAACCTTCACTTTTCCTCTCCTTTTATTCCCCTGAGTCAGTCACAGAGTTCTACCAGACCACAACGGGGCTGGGAAGTGTGGTTTCCCAAACGTCCAGACAAAAAACCCAGATATTGGTTCATTTATCCAAGTAATATTTGCCACAAAAAGAATTATTTTAGACTTTTTTCTCCTTGCTCTTACCAATTACCCCCTCAATGTTTTAAATTCAATAATATTCCTCTGCTATACTTAAACAGGAGATGCGTTGTTGGGGTTGGCCAAGAAAGCACTTGTGACTTCAGCTACTGATGGGCGT
>NW_028079039.1:0-1016 GCF_014824575.4 Sturnira hondurensis
TTTGGTTCTTTTAACCCAGTGTTTCTTAAGGAGGGAGATTTTGTCCTCCTCTCGCCACTCCTGGGGGACGATTGGCAATGTCTGAAACCATTTTGTGGGGCGGGGGTCACAACCAGAGAAGGATTACTGCTGACTTCTAGTGGGTAGAGGCCCAGGGTGCTGCTAAATGTCCTACAGTGCACAAGGCAGCCTCCCACGATAAAGAATCTCCCAGCTCAAAATGCCACTAGTGCTGAGGCTGAGAAGCCCATTTTAATTTTTCATCTACCTGCTCTGCATTTTTTTGAGTTGTTCAAAAAGTAAGGCAAAGAAATATCAGGTATGTTTATAGGGAAAAATAGGTATTAATGAGCAGGCACAAATTCGAATTATAAATAGATGTATTCACACTCAAAATGCTGAGAAGTGAATTAGAATCTGGTTATCAGAGTGGAAGAGGGAGAGGCTTTATGAGTCAAAGTCACTGAGGACCTCAGAATCACTAAGATTCTTTATCTCTTGGTGTCCATCAACTCCATTTGGGCAGTGGGCTATTTCTTACCCTCACAGATCACTCTGTGTAGGTGAAGATTGCCCAGAATGTCAGTGCTTGTTCTCACTGGGTGATGGGGAGATGGGTCTATTCTTTCTTCAATGTCACCTTTATTTCAGTTCTATTTTATTGGTTGATCAATCAGTTGATTAATTGCAATAAGCAGGAAGTCCTCTTATAATCAGGAAAAATAAAGTTTTTTTTTCCTACTGGAAAGAAAAAGTCTGACTTAAACAGTAAGTTATAGTAACCCAGAATTTCTACAAAGTTCATTCCATCAAAATTTTTTTCTTTTTTTAAATTTATTTAATTATTTTTCAAGTACAGTTTTTCTGTCTATTACTCCCATCCCATCCCACCCCCGTGCTCCCCCCTCCCTCCCATTTCCACCATTCTCAGTTGTTGTCCATGTATCCTTTATATTTGTTCCTCTAAATCCCTCCCCTATTTCTCCTGAAATTCCCTCCCCTCTCCCCTCTGGTCC
>NW_028079040.1:0-744 GCF_014824575.4 Sturnira hondurensis
CATTGTAGCGCACACGGACAAAGGGATCAGACGCACCATTCCGGTCCTTGGGGGCTAGATCCCTGCGGGAGGGAAGGTAGCAGAAGGCCCAATGTTCCCTAAGCTGCCCCTGTGGTGGGATAACCACACCAAGCCAGAAAGGCCTGAGCTCATCCTGCCCCCGGTGAGCTGGGTGACTGAGGACAGCATCCCTCCCTTTTCTGGGCCTTCATCTCCACAGCGGTCAGCACATGGGCCCCGCACCAGGCCCAGGCTCCTCCACGTGAAAGCCATAGCTCCTTTCGACAAGGCTGTTGCCCCTACTGTGGCAGGAGAGGAAGCAGCTACGGTTGTGAAGCAGCCCAGGCCGAGGGCACCCCCCCCCCCCACCTCTGTTCCCAGGGCAGCCCTGGGCAGGAGCTGCTTCCCTGAGCCTCGGTTTCCTCACCAGTAAAACGAAGAAGACAAACCCCATTACTGAGGCAATGAGCTCTTAGAAGGCTTGCCCTGGCAGACCCCTTTGGAGGGGTCTGGGTGAGGGTCTGGTTGATCGATCGTCCTCTCTGCGGAGATGGTCCCTTCCAAAGCCCAGGCCCGGCCCCAGCACGGAAGCTTTTGTGGGAGAGCGAGCCCACCCCCTCTTCCGTCTGCTATCGCTATCATTTCCTGCTCTTTTCCATATTTTCACTTTGAAACCTCTCATGCCTGCCTTTCTTTTTCTTCCTCCAAATCTTCTAATAGAATTCTGGAGGCTGGTCTTGAGAT
>NW_028079041.1:0-537 GCF_014824575.4 Sturnira hondurensis
CTAATTGCTGCTGACAATCTTTCCACTTAGTTTCATTCAACCAATAAATATCCAGAGAGGAGACATATCATGAAATCATCCCCAAGTTCACAATCAAAGCCTAGTAACAGAGTGTGATGTTTACAGTTGTTCATCACTGACACCGCAAACCTGGAACCGCTGGAGAATTTCAGAACTTACACAGACCAACCTCAGGTATTAAGCAGAGTATGGCAAATTCCACCACAGCTTTGTCGACTATCAGGAACGTACCAAGGAATATACAACAAGAGGAAGGAAGAGAGAGAGTTCCATAAGGAGATACATTTTATTTTTTTAAGATTTTATTGATTTATTTTTAGAGAGGAGAAGGGAATGAGAAAAAGAGGGAGAGGAACATCCTTACGTGGTTGATGTGGTTGCCTCTCACACTGCCTACTGGGGACCTGGCCCACAACCCAGGCCTGTGCCCTGACTGGGAATTGAATCAGTGACGCCTTGGTTTTTGCAGGATGTCCCACAATCCACTGAGCCACACCAGCCAGGGCAGGAGATACA
>NW_028079042.1:0-722 GCF_014824575.4 Sturnira hondurensis
GTTGGAGGTCCATCATTCTGCTCCTGTGCCACTGATCCTCCACAGAGGGCAGTGGTTGCTGCTCAGTGATCACAGCTAGTCCTTGCAGCTGACTGGTCTGGGTAAGCCCCTCCCATCGATCTGCCAACAGCAACCAAGACTCAACAGCAAGAGGAGGGGGTACTCAGCCCAACAGACATTCACACCTCGAGGACCCACCTTGGGGGATAGGGGAGGCTGTGCCACTGGACCCTACAGGACACCTACTATATTAGGGCACGCTATCAAGAAACAGAGACTCGAGGGAGGAGAAAATGGCGGCGGAGTAGGACGGAGCGACTGCAGTTCTCGTACACTTGGGGGAAAATCCTGGCAGATTTATAGAAGAACAGCGCAACCAATTCCCCAACCAACAATTCCCCAGCATTTATGAAAATAAGAGACCAGAGATAGTGACGAACCAGACCGCTGGAGGTCGTTGGGGTCTCAGGGACGCGAGTAAGGACGGAGGCGCCCAGACCGGCGCAGCCATTAGCCGGCACGTAAAGACCTCGGAGCCGTGGCTGCTGCAGTGCTTGGAGCCCTGAGGCTTCCTTCCGTCTGTACCCAGCGACAAGGGCATCTGCCACGGAGAACTCATCGGGAGCCCGGCAACCCTGAGAAAAGTCAAGGGCAGCGGCAGCGGTGGCGGCGGCGGCGGCGGCAGGACGGCAGCCATTGGCCGGCGCATAAAGACCTTGGAG
>NW_028079043.1:0-1039 GCF_014824575.4 Sturnira hondurensis
TTTTTGATGTATTGTTGGATGCAATTTGCCAATATTTTGTTGAGGATTTTAATGTCTGTGTTCATCAGCAATATTGGCCTGTAGTTTTCTTTCTTTGTTGTGTCTCTATCTGGTTTTGGAATTAGGATGATGCTGGCTTCATAAAAAAAGTTTGGGAGTTTCCCATCCTTTTGGATTTTTTGGAATAGTCTGTGAAGAATAGGGGTTAGCTCTTCCTTAAATGCTCTGTAGAATTCTCCTGTGAAACCATCTGGTCCAGGGCTTTTGTGTGATGGGAATTTTTTGATTACTTGTTCAATTTCATCTGCTGTTATTGGTCTGTTCAGGCTTTCTGCTTCTTCTTCATTGAGTTTTGGAAGATTGTATTTTTCTATAAATTTCTCCATTTCACCTAGGTTTTCAAATTTCTTGGCATATAGTTCTTCATAGTAATTTCTTACAATCCCTTCTATTTCTGTAGTATCAGTTGTAACCTCTCCTCGTTCATTTCTGATTGTGTTTATTTGGGTCCTCTCTCTTCTTTTCTTAATGAGCCTACTTAAAAGGTTTGTCTATTTTGTTTATCTTTTCAAAAAGACAACTCCTGGATTCATTGATCCTTAGAATTGTGCTTTTAGTCTCTATGTCATTTAATTCTTCTCTGATCTTGCTTATTTCCTTCCTTCTACTTGCTCTAGGCTGTTTTTGCTGTTGTTCTTCCAGTTCTTGCAGGTTTGGGTTAGGTTGTTTGTTTGAAATGTTTCTATCTTCTTTAGGTAAGCCTGTATTGCCATGAACTTCCCTCTCAGGAATGCCTTCGCCATGTCCCATAAGTTTTGGGTTGTTGTGAGTTCATTTTCATTTGTTTCCAGAAACTTTTTGATTTCTTTCCTAATTTCATTCTTGACCCATTCATTGTTTAATAGCATACCATTCAGTCCCCAGGATTTTTGGTGTTTTGGGTTTTTTCCTGTGGGGTTGGTTTCTAATTCCAGTCCCTTGTGGTCAGAGAAAATGCTTGGTATGATTTCAATTTTCTTGAATTTGTTGAGGCTTGTTT